>NC_142807.1:2172305-2344805 GCF_049724085.1 Artemia sp. Qi Xiang Cuo
GTGTGTGTAAGTTTGTGTGTGTTTGTGTAAGTTTTTTATGTTTGTTAGTTTTTGTGTGTGTGTAAGTTTTTGTGTGTGTGTGTAAGTTTTTGTGTGTGTGTAAGTTTGTTTTTGTGTGTAAGTTTTGTTTGTGTGTGTTTGTTTATGTGTCTTTATGATTTTGTGTGTTTTTTAGTTTTTGTGTGTGTGTGTAAGTTTGTGTGTGTGTGTGTAAATTTGTTTGTGTATTTGATTTTTTGTATGTGTTTAAGTGTATTGTGTGTGTAAGTTTTTGTGTGTGTGTAATTATTTGTGTGTGTGTTTAATTTTTTGTGAGTGTGTTTTAGTTTTTTGTGTGTTTGAAAGATTTTTTGTTTGTTTAATTTTGTGTTTGTGTTTAATACTGTGTGTTTCGTAAGTTTTTGTGTGTGTGTGTGTAAGTTTTTGTGTGTGTGTAAGTTTTTGTGTGTGTGTAAGTTTTTGTGTGTGTGTAATATTTTGATAGTTTGTAAGTGATTGTGTGTGTGTCTGTATTAATGTTTTTGCGGGATAAAGATTTGTTGTGTGTGCTTGTAAGATCTTTTGTTTTGTTAAGTTTTTGTGTGTGTGTAAGTTTTTGTGTGTGTGTAAGTGCTTTGTTTTTGTTTAAGTTTTTTTTGTTGGTTCTAGTTTTTGTGTGTGTGTAAGTTTTTGTGTGTGTGTGTAAGTTGTTGTGTTTTTTTAAGTTTTTTGTGTGTGTGTAAGTTTTTGTGTGTGTGTAAGTTTTGTGTGTGTGTGTGTACGTTTTTTTGTGTGTGTGTAAGTTTTTGTTTATGTTTAAGTTTTTGTGTGTGTGTGTTATTTTTTGTGTTTGTGTGTGTAAGTTTTTGTGTGTGTGTGTGTAAGCTTTAGTTTTGTGTGAATATATTTCTGTGTTTTTGTAATTTTTTGTGCTTTTGTAAGTTTTTGTGTGTGTTTAAGTTTTTTTTGCTCGTTTAAGTTTTTGTGTGTGTGTAAGTTTTTTTTTGATTTGTAAGTTTTTGTGTGTGTGTGTAATTTTTTGTGTGTGTGTAAGTTTTTTTTTGTGTGTAAGTTTTTGTTTGTGTTTGTTTGTAAGTTTTTGTGTGTGTGTAAGTTTTTGTGTGTGTGTAAGTTTTTTTGTGTGTGTAAGTTTTTGTGTGTGTGTAAGTTTTTTGTGTGTGTGTAAGTTTTTGTGTGTGTGTGTAAGTTTTTGTGTGTGCGTGTAAGTTTTTGTGTGTGTGTGTAAGTTTTTGTGTGTGTGTAAGTTTTTGTGTGTGTTATTTTTTGTGTGTGTGTAAGTTTTTGTGTGTGTGTAAGTTTTTGTGTGTATTTGTTTGTGTGTTTGTGTAAGTTTTTGTTTGTGTGTAAGTTTTTGTGTGTGTGTAAGTTTTTTGTGGGTGCTCATTTTGAAGTTGAAAAATATTAAATATGAATTTTTTGTGTTTTAAGTGTTTCGTGACATTCTGATGTAAAAAAAAGTATTGCTTGGTGTTGAGGTATTCAAAAAGCAGTAAAGTAAAGTTGTGGGTGAAAAGGATGGCTACTTCAAGTTGTAAAATGGGTTTAGGAGGGACATTAATAAAATAACTTGCTCTGAAATTACTTTTGAAAGTATTGCTTGGTGTTGAGGTATCCAAAAAGCTGTAAAGTAAAGTTGTGAGTGAAAAGGATGGGTACTTCAACTTGTAAAATGGGTTTAGGAGGGACATTAAGAAAGGAACTTGCTGTGAAATGCCTTTGAAAAGTATTGCTTGGTGTTGAGATATCCGAAAAGCTGTAAAGTAAAGTTGTGGGTGAAAAGGATGGGATGACTTCAACTTGTAAAATGGGTTTAGGAGGGACATTATAAAAAGGAACTTGCTCTGAAATGCCTTTTGAAAAGTATTGCTTGGTGTTGAGATATCCAAAAAGCTTTAAAGTAAAGTTGTGGGTGAAAAGGATGGGTACTTCAACTTGTAAAATGGGTTTAGGAAGGACATTACGTAAATAACTTGCTCTGAAATGCCTTTTCGAAAGTATTGCTTGATGTTGAGGTATCCAAAAAGCTGTGAAGTAAAGTTGTGGGTGAAAAGGATGGGTACTTCAACTTGTAAAATGGGTTTAGCAGAGACATTCAGAAATGAACTTGCTCTGAAATGCCTTTGAAAATATTACATGAAGTAAGGTTATACGTAGGCTTAGAACACTTGTGTTTTAAGTATGTTTATTGACATTCTAAGATGTAAAAAAAAAAGTTAAAAAAAAAAAAATTGGGCACTACAAACGTTATATTTATAATAGTAAAATTTGCTAAACAAATATATATATAATTCCCATTTTGAAGTTTGAAAATATTAATTTTGAATTTTTTTTGTTTTAAGTTTTTCAATAAATTCTATGATATTTAAAAAAAAAGTTAAAAAAAAACTAAAAAAAAAAAACTAAAAAAAGAACTCAAAAAAGAAAAAAAAACTCAAAAAAGTATGGGGGTTGTTGGTGGGAGGAAGGAGGTGGAGGGGTTGGAGGGGGGTGGGAGGGTTAGGGTTGAGTGGTAGGGGTAGGACTTGGGGCCCAAAGCTGTAAAGTAAAGTTGTGGGTGAAAAGGATGGGTACTTCAACTTCTAAAATGGGTTAATGGGTTAATTACATAAAGAACTTGTTCTGAAAAATATATTCGAGGGGGAGCCGAAAGTTGGGTGGATGGGGCCATTGAGTGTCTCAAATCATCTTCTAAAATGCCTCAAACTGTTTCACCCAAATAATTCCCTTAAATGCCTAAAAAGTTTTCACCCAAATAATCCCTAAAATGTCAAAAGGTTTCGCCCAAATAATCTCTAAACGTAATTTCGGCGTGTTCCCTTTGTTTTGACATCCCTGCGCTGTCACATTTGAAATTCCTAGGAAACCCTTTCCCGCGTTAATCTCTTCATCTCTAAGATCAAAACATTCTTCCCCACCTCCCCATTAGAAACAACAAATTAATTCCCCTTTCTTGAATCAATAATTCCCCTTAGAAACAACAAATTAATTCCTTCTTTCGTGAATCAAAAATTCCCCTTAGAAACAGCAAATTAATTCCCCTTTCTTGAATCAATAAATCCCCTTAGAAACATCAAACTAATTCCTCTTACTTGAGTCAATAAGTTACATTGGAAACAACAAATTAAGTCCCCTTTCTTGAAATATCAATCAATCTTGACATCATCTGTCAGACATTAATATACTTCGCCCGGAAACAATTCTCTTGGACGAACACCAAATACATTAACAAACTTCGCCCGGACACAATTCTCCTGGACTTGTTGTTGAACTTATGTATACATCCAGCAATTGTTGTTGAACTTATGTCTACATACAGCAATTGTTGTTGATATCCAAGAAACATCCATAAAAGTGAGAAAATTCCTGTTTTTCAAGGGAGAAAAATCCTGTTTTTGCATTCTCAGTGAGAAAAACCATAAAAACATCCATAAAAGTGAGAAAAATCCTGTTTTTCAATTCTCAGTGACAAAAACCATAAAAACATCCATAAATTGCTGTTAACATCCATGAAAAACAACACATAAATTGACCAACACACATCACCATCCAAGAAACATCCATAAAAGTGATAAAAATCCTGTGTTTCAAGTGAGAAAAATTCTGTTTTTTCATTCTCAGTGAGAAAAACCATAAATTATGTACTGTCAACGTTAAACTAAATTGTAGATGGCAGCAGGGGTGCCCGCCACGAGTTATAGATAGGGTTCTACTACTAATGTTACATAATTTATTCATGGATTATTGATTGACAGGCCATTGCCTCTTTCTAGGTCAATGTATTGATCCACTATAGGGGACAGGATTTCTGAGAAATTGATTTACATAATCGGCGGGGAATTCTATCATGAGGGGATTTCATTTTAAATATGGCTGTTCAGGTCTTTAGGTACGAGAGATAAATTAATATTCTATTTTTAAATATGGCTTCTCTGATCTTTAGGTCTGAGAGATAAAATTAATATTCTATCGAAACCATAATAGTGTAAGTAGGAACACCTTAGATATTCTTCAGAAATTCATACTAGATCAAGACAGATTGAATATATTTTACGCAGGAAATGGTTTCCTGGGAATTTCAAATGTGACAGCGCAGGGATGTCGAAACAAAGGAACATGCAGAAATTACTTTTAAGGGATTATTTGGGCAAAACAGTTTGAGACATTTTAGGGATTATTTGAGCGAAACAGTTTGAAACATTTTAGAAGATGATTTAGGGTGAAACTCTGTTGTCGTTATAATACACAAGTTCCATTTGAACAGTGTTGTCAGGTCCCCTACCCTAACCCCAAAGGGCCCCCCTACCCCCGAGCCCCCTAAAAAGCCCCCTACCCCCTGGGCCCCTCTCCCCCTGGGCCCCCAAAGTGCCCCCCTCCCTAGTTTAGAGTTTTAGTGTAATATTAGCTTACAGTTTTAGTTAGAGTTATAGTTTAGTTTAGTCGTAGTTCAGAGTCTAGAGTTTCAAGTTAGACTCTCAGCACTTTGAGTTTTAGTTAGAGTTATAGTTTAGTTTAGTTGTAGTTGTGTTTTTGGACTTGTAGTTTAGTTTTAGCTAAACGTTTTATTTTAGAATTTTAGCCTAGGGTCTTAGCTTAGGGTTTTTCGTTGCACTTTTAGTTTAGTTTAGTGTTAGTTAAGAGTTTTAGTTTAGAGGTCTAGTTTAGTTTTAGTTAAGAGTTTTAGTTTAGAATTGTAGTTTAGTTTAAGTCAGGAGTTTTAGTTTCGAGTTGTAGCTTAGAGTCTTAGCTTAGAGTTCTAGTTGGAGTTTCAGGTAAGTTTAATTTTAGTTAACAGTTTTAGTTTAGACTTCAGAGTTTTAATTTAGAGTTTTAGTTAGATTTACAGTTCAGTAAAAATTTATTTTACAGCTGTGGTTTAGATTTATAGCTTAGTTTTAGTTAAGATTTTTAGTTTTGAGTTTCAGCTTGGTATTAGCTTACAGTTTTAGTTAGAGTTATAGTAGTTAAGTGTTTTAGTTTAGAGTTTTAGTTTAGAGTCTTAGCTTAGAATTTTAGTTAGATTTATAGTTTAGTTTAGTTTTAGTTAAGAGTTTTTGTTTAGAGTCTTAGCTTAGAGTTTTAGTTGTATTTGTAGTTTAGTTTAGTTTTAGTTGACAATTTAGAGTTTTAGTTTAAAGTCTTAGCTTAGATTTTTTGTTAGAGTTATAGTTTAGTTTAGTTTTAGTTAGGAGCTTTAGTTTAGATCTCTAGTTTAGTTTTACTTAAGAGTTTTAGTTTAGAGTTTAGAATTTTAGTTTACAGTTTTACTTTAGAGTTTTAGTTAGAGTTATAGTTTTAGTTAAGAGTTTTAGTTTAGATATTGGATTTTTGAGTCTTAGCTTAGATTTTTAGATAGAGTTATAGTTTAGTTTAGTTTTAGTTAAGAATAAACTTTAGAGGTGTTGTTTAGTTTTAGATAAGAGTTTTAGTTTAGAGTTTAGAGCTTTCGATGCACTTTTAGTTTAGTTTAGTATTAGTTAAGAGTTTTAGTTTAGAGTTGTAGTTTAGTTTTAATTCAGAGTTTTATTTTTGAGTCTTAGCTTAGAGTTTTACTTAGAGTTATAGTTTAGTTTAGTTTTAGTTAAGAATTTTAGTTTAGAGGTGTTGTTTAGTTTTAGATAAGAGTTTTAGTTTAGAGTTTAGAGTTTTCGTTGCACTTTTAGTTTAGTTTAGTATTAGTTAAGAGTTTTAGTTTAGAGTTGTAGTTTAGTTTTAGTAAAGAGTTTTAGTTTAGAGTTGTAGTTTAGTTTTAGTTAGTTTAAGTTCAGATTTTAGAGTTTTAGCTTAGAGTCTTAGCTTAGAGTTTTAGTTGAGTTATAATTTAGATTAATTTTAGTTAAAAGTTTTAGTTTAGACTTTAGAGTTTTAGTTTAGAGTTTAGAGTTTTAGTTAGAGTTACAGTTTAGTTTAATTTTTGTTAAGAGTTTTAGTTCATAGTTATATTTTCGTTTTAGTTTAGAGTTTTAGTTTAGTTTAGTTTTAGTTTAGAGTTGTTGTTTATTTTTAGATATGATTTTTGTTTTAGAGTTTTAGTTTGATATTATCTCACAGTTTTATTTAGAGTTATAGTTTAGTTTAGTTGTTGTTCAGAGTCTTTAGCTTCGATTTCGACTTTCAATACTTGGACTTTGAGGCGGAGTTATATTTTATTTTAGTTTCATCTTTGTACCATTGTACATAATGTTCAGTTTAACGTAAACGCTTTAATGTGAAGCCTTAGTCTATAATCATAGCTTAGAGTTTTTTATTGCACTTTTAGTTCAGAATAGTTTTAGATAAGAGTTTTAGTTTAGAGTTTCAGTTTGGTATTAATTTACAGTTTTAGTTAGAGTTATAGTAGTTAAGAGTCTTAGTTTAGAGTTTAGAGTTTTAGTTAAGAGTCTTAGCTTAGAATTTTAGTTACAGTTTTAGTTTAGTTTAATTTTATTCAAAAAGTTTAATTTAGAGTTTAGAGTCTTAGATTATAGGCGTAGTTAGAGTTTAGAGTTTTAGTTTAGAGTCTTAGCTTAGAGTTTTAGTTGTTTTGACATTGTATTTTAGTTTTAGGAGAGAATTTAGAGTTTTAGTTTAGAGTCTTAGCTTAGAATTTTTATTAGAGTTATAGTTTAGTTTAGTTTTAGTTAGGAGCTTTAGTTTAGATCTCTAGGTTAAGAGTTTTAGCTTAGAGTTTTGGTTAGAGTTTTAATTTAAAGTGTTAGCTTATAATTTTAGTTAGAGTTAGAGTTTACTTTAGTTTTAGTTAAGAGTTTTAGTTTAAACTTATAGTTTAGTTTTAGTTTAGAATTGTAGTTTAGTTTTAGTTAAGAGTATTAGTTTAGAGTTGTAGTTTAGTTTAGTTTTAGTTAAAAGTTTTAGTTTAGAGTTGTTGTTTAGTCTTAAATATGAGTTTTAGTTTAGAGTTTTAGTTTGATATTAGCTTAAACTTTTAGTTAGAGTTATAGTTTAGTTTAGTTGTATTTCAGAGTCTAGAGTTTCAAGTTAGACTCTCAGCACTGAGAGTTTAAGTTAGAGTTATATTTTATTTTAGTTTCAGTTAAGTGTCCTTGGACTTGTAGTTTAGTTTTAGTTAAACGTTTTAGTTTAGAGGTTTAGCCTAGAGTCATAGCTTAGAGTTTTTCATTGCACTTTTATTTTAGTTTAGTTTTGGATAGGAGTGTTAGTTTACAGTTTCAGTTTGGTATTAGCTTACAATTTTAGTTAGAGTTATAGTAGTTAAGAGTTTTAGTTTAGAGTTTAGAGATATAGTTTAGAGTCTTAAGCTAAGACTCTAAACTAAAACTCTTAACTAAAATTAAACTAAACTGTAACTCTAACTAAAACTCTAACTACAACTCTAAACTAAAACTCTTGACTTAAACTAAACTACAACTCTAAACTAAAACTCTTAACTAATACTAAACTAAACTAAAAGTGCAACGAAAAACTCTAAGCTAAGACTCTAGGCCAAAATTCTAAACTAAAACATTTAGCTAAAACTAAACTAAGTCCAAAAACACAACTACATCTAAAATAAAATATAACTCTAACTAAAACTTTAAGTGCTGAGAGTCTAACTTGAAACACTAGACTCTGAACTACAACTAAACTAAACTATAAGTCTAACTAAAACTGTAAGCTAATATCAAACTAACACTCTAAACTAGGGAGGGGGCTCTTTGGGGGCCCGGGGGAGGGGGGAGCCCGGGTGGAGAAGGGGGCCCGGGGGCCCTTTGGGGCCAAGGGGGTGGAGGGGGCACTTTGGGGACCCGCAGGAGGAGAAACCCTTGCGGGGGCCCGGAGGGTCCTTCGGTGGCCCGGGGGAGGGGGCCTTTTGGGGGCCTGGGGGGAGGGAGCCCTTTAGGAGGCCCGGGGTAGGGGGGCCCTCTGGGGTTGGGGTAGGGGACCTTACAACACTGTTCAAATGGAACTTGTGTATTATAACGACCACAGAGTTTCACCCCAAATCATCTTCTAAAATGTCTCAACCTGTTTCGCTCAAATAATTCCTAAAATGTCTCAAACTGTTTCGCCCAAATAATCCCCTAAAAGTAATTTCTGCGTGTTCCTTTGTTTCGGCATCCCTGCGCTGTCACATATGAAGTTCCCAGGAAACCATTTCCCGCGTAAAATATATTTAGTCTTTCTTGTATCTCGTTTGAATTTTTGAAAAAATCAATGGTGTTCCTACTTACACTATTATGGCTTCGATAGAATATTAATTTTATCTCTCAGACCTAAAGATCAGAGAAGCCATATTTAAAAATAGAATACTAATTTATCTCTCAGACCTAAAGACCTGAGAAGCCATATTTAAAATTAAATCCCCTCAAGATAGAATTCCCCGCCGATTATGTAAATAATTTTCTCAGAAATCCTGTCCCCTCTAGTGGATCAATACATTGCCCTTGAAAGAGGCATTGACCTGGCAATCAATAATCCATGAATATATTATGTAACATCAGTATTGGATGAGGGGGTTCTACTACTAACACCCCTTCCACGCCCACCATTTCCCCAAGCACATCTAATCAAAATGTTGAGATAGCCAAATTGTTCAGCGTAGTTGATTTCCAGATAGAAAATACGTTTTTGAGGAAGAAACTCCCCCGTAACCCTCAGGGCAAAGGTTTTAAGTTATGCCCTGGGGGCATATAAGAACAACGTTGGCACAATGTATTATTTATTATTTTTTTTTCCTTCAGACCAGGGTACTTCGTATCGAAGAAGTTGTCGTAGAAACTTCGAAAAGGGCTCATTCAATTGGAAATTGGAGTGGATTTTGGCCTTTCAATAGTCGAAAGTTATTGGAAGGCCACTAATACCAATTCCACGACTACCTTTTCCCCAAACACATCCAATCAAAATTTTAAGAAAATTTTAAGCCATTTCGTTTAACGTTGTTGAAATTTCTGAATATTAGGTATTTGCGGATGAAAACCCCCCCCCCCCCCACAGCTCTCAGGGCAAGAGTTGTAAGTTATAACCTAGGGGTATATAAGGTATTTATAGAAAGCGTTGTCGTAGAAACTTCAAAAAGGGCTCATTCGATTGAAAATTGAAATTGCTTGTGCCCTTATTAATAGTCGAAAGTGATTGGAAGTCAACAAACACCCCTTACACACCCACCATTTCCCCAAACACATCCAATCCAAATTTTGAGATAGCCATTTTGTTTCACACAGTTTTAAAGTTCAGGAAATTATATCTTTGAGCAGGACACTCCCCCCGCAGTCTTCAGGGCAAGGGTTATAAGTTATGCCCTGTTAGCATATAAGGTTCTGATTGAAACATTTGTCGTAGAAACTTGAAAATGGGCTCATTCGATTGGATATTCAAAAGCATAGTGCCCTTTTTAATAGTCGAAAGTGATTGGAAGGCAACTAACACCCCTCTCATGCCCACCATTTTTCCAAACACATCCAATCAAAATTTAGAGATAACCTTTTCGTCCAAAGTAGTTGAAAGTTCTGGAAATTAGGTCTTTTAGGATGATAACCCCCTCAGAGCCCTCGGTGCAAGGGTTGTAAGTTATGCCCTGGGGGTATATAAGGTTTATATAGAAAGTTGTTTTAGAAATTTCAAAAAGGGCTAATTTGATTGGAAATTGAAATTGCCCTTTTTAATAGTCGAAAGTGATGGGAGAGTAATTAACCCCCTTCTCACACCCACAATTTCCCCAAAAACATTCAATCAAAGTTTAGAGATAACCATTTTGTTCAACGTAGTTGAAAGTTCTGAAAATTATGTATTTAAGGATGACAAACCCCCCAGAGCCCCCAGGGCAAAGGTTTATGCCCTGGGGGCATATAAGGTTTTTATTGATAGTGTTGTCATAAACACTTAAAAAGGGGCTCATTTCATTGGAAATTGAGAGGACTAGTACCATTTTTAATAGTCGCAAATGATTGGAGGGTAACTACCCCCCTCTCACGCGCACCATTCCCCCAAACACGTCCAATCAAAATTTTCAGATAGCCGTTTTGTCCAACGTAGTAGAAAATTCTGAAAATTATGTCTTTGAGGATGACAACCCCCCCCCCCAAGCCCTCAGGGCAAGGGCTGTAAGTTATGCCCTGGGGGCATATAAGGTTTTTATTGAAAGCGTTGTCGTAGATACTTCAAAAGGGCTCATTTGATTGGAAATTGAAAGGGCTAGTGCCTTTTTTAATAGTTGAAAGTAATTGGAGAGCGACTAACGCTCCTCTCACACCCACCATTTCCCCAAACACATCCAATCAAAAGTTAGATATAGCCATTTTGTTTAACGTAGTTGATAATTCTGTAAATTAGGTCTTTGAGGATGACAACCACCCTCACAGCCCTAAGGGTAAGGGTTGTAATTTATGCCTCAAGGGCATATAAGGGGTTTATAGAAAGCGTTGTCGTAGAAACTTAAAAAGGGCTTACTCGATTGGAAATCGAAAGGCCTAGTGCCCTTTTTAATAGTCGAAAGTGATTGGAAGGCTTGAAATTTTTTTAGTAAAGATCGATGTGGGTATAATGTATAATTTTTTATGTTGCTGTTGTTTAGACCAGGGCGCTTCGTATCGAAGGATTTGTCGAAGGAACTTCGAAAAGGGCCCATTCGATTGTAAATAGAAAGGGATTATGCCCTTTTTAATAGTCAAAAGTGATTGGAGGGCAACTAATCCAACTCCCACGCCCACCCTCCCATTTTCTCAATATGTTTAAAAACAAAATGTTGCCTTAAGATTAAATCAAAATTCACTGCGTTAATGCTAGATGCGTTAATAAGGCATTTCAGCAGTATTCCAAGACCGACCGAGCCAAATACAAATGAAAAATACAAATGAATGTGCATTGTCAGTTTAATATACATATACTGATATTTAGTAATCAAAATGTTAATATTATTGATTTATTAAAGTGATGAAAGTAAAAACATTCATATTTTTTCAGTAAAGTGCAAATTATGTTCTGGCCTTGGGAAGGCATATGGGTTTTGAGCCCAACTTATGTTAATTTCTGCTCGTTTTGAGTTTGACTCGGTTATTCATTGTAATTTCTATTCGTTTTGGGTTTCATTTATTTATCGATGCTGATTTGTGGTAGTTTCACGCTTGGTAGATTATTTGATTTTATTTTTGCTCATTTTTTGTTTAATAGAGTTCTTTACTTTTCTTTGAAAAACTTATTTGTGGAAAAGTTTATTTAATTATTTACAATAAACAACCGAGTCAAGCTCAAAACGAAGAGAAATTAATATGAGTAACGCTCAAAACCCCTATGCCTTCCTAAGGCCAGAACATAATTTGCACTTTACTGAAAAAATGCAAATGAATGTGCATTTTCAGTTTATTATACATATACTATTATACATATATTATACATATATTAATATATTATACATATATTTAGTAATCAAAATGTTAATATTACTTAATTTATTTAAGTTATAAAAGTAAAAACATTTATATTTTTTCAGTTAATTTTTTTCAGTTCAGTTAATAAAAATAATGGGATTTCATTTTTCATTTTCACCCACCCCCATCGTGCCCTTCTACCTTTGGGCTGGTTCTAAGGGCGTCTATGTAACACAAGACAGAGGTCTTGTGTTAATCGAAATATCAGCTAATCTAAAACCACATTCGAAAGTCATCTAAATATGTCAACCGAGCACTGTTTTACTCCTGGGAAACTAACTACATCTTTGATTTTTTAGAAATTTATTTGTCTCGTCTGTGGATTCCTAAAATAATACATAGACAGCTCTACTGGAAAAAGTCTAACTAGGATTTTTTTTTTCTTTTTTTTGTGTGTCTCGGAAGCATGCCTTGCAACACTAAGAATGAGTGCCGTAAATATTTTGCCAAGATTTCATTTTTATTCGGGAAGTCATATCTAGAAAATGTGCTGGGCTAGATAACAGTCACTATCTAGATATCTTCATCCAGTCTTACAGCTCAATGCTAGGCTTTTTAAAAAGAAAAAAAAAACACATTTAGGATAGGATAAGTTCAGGTAGGCTCAAATGATGAGGGTACACTTTATTGGCGTAACAAATTAATCAAGATTTTATGACAGTCACAATCCTTAATATCGACTCAAATGACATCTGATCATTTCAGAGAGACACTTTAACTATAAATGCTTACTTGGTTTAAGGGGGAAGATCGTAATTTGAGTTTCTTGGTACAAACAGTCCCATTGAAGAGGTATTGAAGCAAGCTCAAAGGATCAGGGTAGACTGTGTTGCGATAAGAAAACGTACAGGGTTTGAAAAGAGCCACCCGTGGCGCCAATTGTTTTTTTTATTCTTTTGTGGTAGACAGGGGGTTATTTTTCTCTAAGTCCTCCGCTTGATCATGAAAAATACCTTTTTCGGTATATTCATTAAAAAATTAACCTCCTTCCCTCCTAGATTATGAAAAAAATTCACTCCTCATACTTTTTCAGGAATTGGTGCCATTGACGTTCACTGTCCTCGACATCATCTTAAATATCGAGTAGACTGCGTATTTGAGAGGAACAGTTTAATTATAAATATTCACTCGGCTTAGAAGAGACGAGAATAATGTGAATTTCTCGGTACAAACAGTCTCCTTCACAATGTGTTGGATTAAGTTGAAATGACAATTCTGGCCAAATATTATACATCACGAATGTGCATGGGAAACGAAGCTTTTTTGTTCTAAAACAAGCTTTTGACATAGTTCTTTCATCAAAACCCGTAAGTCTTCAGATTATAAGGAGAGTTTGCAATTATTTAACAATTACAGTTGCGTATTGAACACAATAGATTCCAATTGGAACGAATCGTTAATTACAAGGCAAAAATATGATTAATGTAAGCCCTGTATACCAACATTTACCCTCGCAAAGTTTTAACCTGATTACATTTTGTATTACCAAGGGCAGTGGAAATGAAATCCAATTGCTTGCATTAGTTAAATGAAAACTTACCAAAGCATAAATATCTTAAAAATTGGGAAAAACCGGGAATTCAATTTTTAATGCAAAATATCTCCATGCAGTTTTTGGTAGATGTGGGCAGAGAATTTAAGAAAAAGAAAGCTTGCAAAACGCAAGCTGAAGACGTATGACATCAAACAGCTTAACAAAGTTTAACTGTTCTTTGAAGATCCAGTAGTATTTGTGAATTCACAGATTTCCAATGTTGGAATTTTCACAGGCGAGATGCATTGACGTATAAGGTTCCAAAATGTCAATGGTTTCCAAAAGGTAACTAAATTAAAGGAATAGAAAAAATTTAAACGTAATTTTTTTTTTTTATTCCGACACCGCGTTAAAATGTTTTTGATGTGATCATCTTTTTCTTAGGCGATCAGGCAGGTCCATAGGATTACGCACACTGTTTATATAGTGCCTCATCTGAAAAACTATACATACATCGAATTAGTGCAATTATCATGGTGTGTGTTGATGACAAATTCTAAAAACATGTGATTTTTACGAGTAATTTGAAAAATTTTTCTAGTTTTTTCAACTAACCACTGAAATTTAACTGAAATTTTCAATTTGAAACAAATGAAATGAATTTTTTCCTGTATGGAACATGTATACTAAAAAAAAAGTTTTAGGTTATTTCTTCAATAAAAATTTAAATAATCATGTTCTTAAAATGTACATACGTGTTACTAGAAAGACAAAGACAGATACGTGTTACTAGAAAGACAGTATATACGTGTTACTAAAAATTTAGCTTCCACCAGATATCTCACTTCGATTGAGATAAATAAAGAAACTTAATAAGAAATATTTCCCCAAAATATTTCTCCCGAAATGTATTTTCGACTAACAAATTGGTCGTAAAAATGCAGGTGAAAATCCTAGGCCCCCCCCTCCCCAAACAAAATTTCTTTTGGTAGCCTACTCCAAGCAAGAACCTTGGATGTGACTCCGTTTAGAATATGTTATATTGTCGTTACTGAGTGTTCTAACGAAATTCAGATCTCAGACTCTCACAATTCCTGTTCTTTGACAGAAGATCAGGAAATAAGGATCCTTGTTTTTCTTTCATAACTCACAACCAGGGTTTGCCTTCTTTTTCTGGAATCACTCATGCGGACAGGAATTTTATCTTGAGTCTAATTATAGAAACTGACTGGGGTAAAATTTGTCTCGGAACAAGTAATGCTGGTTCCAGGACACTTCTTTAGACATCGTTTTTAATGTCTAGTTTGTTCTAACTTATTCTATCAACATGATCAAAAGGATATTTTCTGACAGAATGGAGGGGGTGGGGTGGGGGGACCTGGCATATTTTTACCTCCAGTTTAAGTATAAAGTCACATTTACCGGAGCAGATATTGCTCCAGACATTGCTCCATTCAGGTAATGCAGGTTCTATGGCACTCCTTTAAAATATTGTTTTTTGTTTGTTGTTATAAAATAAAAAAATTGTTATTTGTTGTAAAACATTGTTATTTGTTTCAGCTTCATTCATCACATTCAAAAAAGAATATTTGATAGCAGAAGGGACTTGCAGAGAGTCAATTTTTTCAGCTCTTTTTTAAATTAGAAATTGTTTAACATCTTTTCGTTCAAATAATACTGGTTTTAGAACGCTCCTTTACATTATGTTTGCTGTGTCTCGTTTATTATAATTCCAATTGCCAAAACATTCGAAATCACATTTGTTCACATAATGGATCTTGGAGGGGGAGTTTTTCCCTTTACTGCAGTTTTTCACGCTTGTGTTTTCCAAAGTAAATTTCGATTCCAGATAATTCCTTTTCAGAGTGTAAGTTTTCATTCCAGTAGGCATACCTTTTTTATTCCATAGTGATTTTTCATTCTAAATAGTATTTTTAGTTTCAAACAGTACCTTTTGAGAGAAAAAACTTTTCGTTCCACACGCCTTTTCATTCCTGTTGCTTTTAATTCGGAATGAAAAAGAACTGGAATGAAAAGGTACTTTTTGGTTCTAGTAGGTCAAGGCTGGTTTCAGATGTGTCCTTTAGACATGGCATTTAGTGTCTTGTTTTTTGCAACTTCATTTTTCAAACACTCAAAAGTATATTTGATCTCTGTGAAAAGGTGGTATTTTGAATAAAAATTCACTCATTGAAAAGCCACTTTCTAAAAAGGCACTATCTGGAATAAAAAAAAATACTGGAATGAAAACTTACCTGGAACAAAAAGGTATTCCGTGGAAATATACTCTCTAAAAAGATATTATCTGGAATGAAAAGGTACAAAGGATACTTTAAAGGAAAAGGTGTTATGGTAAAACTGAGTTTTACAGGAGAGAGAATAAAATGAAAATTCATAATTCAATCAAAATGAAGTGTCTAATAAAATTTTTTTTTTTAGGGACTTAAAGCAGATACTGCCTGTTGATCAAGAGATTTTATAATCTTTTAAAAATCCTCTAATGATTCGTCTATCTGTCTTTACATAATAATGAAAATGTTTTATTTTGAAAATGTAGCACAGCTTATCTAATTTGAGATGATACAATAAATCTTTTATTAGGATTAAATAAAAAAAAACAATTTTTTTTAACTTAAAGTAAGGAGTAATATTAAAACTTAAAACGAACAGAAATTATTCCGTATATGAAAGGGGCTGTCCCCTCCTCAACGTCTCGCTCTTTACGCTAAATTTTGTTTATTGTTATAAAAAATAGCGTTGTGAGAAAGAGTCTAACTTTAGCTTAAAGAGCAAGGCGTTGTGAGGAGGAGACAGCCCCTTTCATATACGGAATAATTTCTGTTCGTTTTCGATTTTTTAAATAATGCTGATATTTCCGGCGCCCCCTTCATAGCAATTTGCCTTCCCCCATGAAACTTTCCTACATGAAAAAATCCTCCCACATCGCCCCCGAACCCCCCCCCCTCCCATTACCAGAAAAAAATCCCCCATGAAAACGTCTGTATACTTCCCAATAACCAATACAATATGTAAACATTGGGTAAAGTTCATAACTTGCAGCCCTTCCCCCAGGGACGTTGGGGATCACTGGTTCGATACGATCATCCCTGGGGAAAACAAATAAAAAAGAAAAACAAATAAACATGCATTCGTGATCTTTTTTTCCGGCAAAAAGTACAAAGTTCCACATTTTGTACATAGGTGATTAAGACCACTACAGTAGGGTTCTCTGCTGTGCTAAATCTGATGATGTAATTTTCAGTAAGATCACAGGATATTGTTATGAAGATCCGGATTCTTAGAGTTTCAGTTGCATTTGCGCCGTATCGCTCCTTACTTACAGTTCGTTACCAAGAACTGTTTCATAGTTTCTTGGCAAGTAGAATGCATTGCAATTACGATCTTATAAACTCATCTAAAGGACAACGAAAAACAAGTTAAAATCGAAAAATTGATTATGCAGTCATTTGAATAGTGAAATTGGTATAGTACCATTTTCTATTCATTGGATTTGATCAAACAGTTCGTGGTAACGAACTGTAAGTAGGCCTAAATAGCAACGCGGCTCAATAGTAACAGAAATTCTAAAAACGGGATTTTGATACCAATAGATACACTAAAAGAATCAGATTTTAATGTTGATTTCAAATATATAGGTTTCATCAAGTTTAATCCTACCCATCAAAAGTTAAGTGCCTGAGTAAATTTGGCTGATTTTCGAAAAAAGGGAGAAAACCCCCTAAAAATTATAGAACCTTAATGAAAATCACACCATCAGATTCAGCGTATCAGAGAACCCTATGTAGATGTTTCAAGCTGCTATCTGCAAAAATGTGGAATTTTGTATTTTTTGCCAGAAGAAAGATCACAAATGTATGGTTTTTTTTTATTATTATTTTTTTTTCTCAGGGGTGATCGTATCGACCCAGTGGTCCTAGAATATTGTGGGAGGGCTCATTGGAACGGAAATTAAAAGTTTGAGTGCCCTTTTTAAGTAACCAAAAAAATGGAGGAAAACTAGGCCCCCTTCCACGCTCATTTTTCTCCCAAAGTCACCCGATTAAAATTTTTAGATAGCCATTTTGTTCAGCATGGTCGAAAATATGATAACTCTATCTTTTAGGATGACTTAATCCCCCAAAGTCCCCAGGGGTAGGGCTGGAAGATATGAGCTTTACCCAATGTTAACATATAGGCCTAACATATATTTTTTTCTGGTAGCGGAGGGGGTCGGGAATTATGTGGGAGGATATTTCCATGGAGGAAGTTTTCATTGGGGAAGGGGCATTGCTATGAAGGGGGTGCCAGATTTCCACGTATTATTTTAAAAAAAGATCAGAAATTAAATAAAAAAAAAAGTTTTTCAACTGAAAAAAAAGGAGCAACATCTAAACTTAAAAGGAACAGAAAATGTTAGGTATATGATTGGGTTAGGATTGGGTTCGCCCCCTAGTCTACCTCTCTCTTTAAACCAACGATTTTTTAGTACTTTCATAAGAGCTATAATAATAATAATAATATATTGAAAATCCGTCGTATACAATAAATGTACAATGACAGAGTTTTCTGATTAAATTTAGTCTAATTAACGGCCTTTGTGATTAAGGGGTCATTTTTAAAGAACTGGAACAAAATTCAAACTTAATCGTAAAGAGCGAGGTATTGACTAGGGGGCGAACCCCCTAATATACGTATTAAAAATATATGGATATAGAAGTTCGTTACGTAAGTTAGTTCGTAAGTTACATATATTTATTACTAATAAAAACGTTCGTAAATAAAATTAAACAACTTTCGAGAAAGCCATTTAACCAAATAAAAGAAAAATTAATATGTAAATTTTGTTTCAATTATTCATGTATGGTGAGCCAAAATCAAAACCTGCAATAATTCAAAAACGTTCAAAATTAAATTAAAAAAAGTTTTTTTTTTAACTGGAAGTAAAGAGCGACGTTAAAACTTAAACCGAACAGAAATTTTTACGTATATGAAAGGGGCTGTCCCCTCCTCAACGCCTCGCTCTTTACGCTAAAGTTTGACTTTCTAACAACTCTATTTTTAAAAAAATAAAAAACTTTAGCGTAAAGAGCGAGGCTTTGAGGAGGGGACAGCCCCTTCTTCATGGCTCAAAGAAAAATTTAAATAAAAAAAGTTAATTTTTACCAACTGAAAGTATGAAGTAACATTAAAATTCAAAACGAACAGATATTGCTCCGATTATAAGCCAAAAATGTTCCGTATGTTTCCCAATAACAAATACTATATATATATATATATATATATATATATATATATATATATATATATATATATATATATATATATATATATATATATATATATATATATATATATAGCCTATATATATATATATATATATATTCAATCGCCTATTTGCATGACTTAAATCCCTTTCTGCAGGGGCTGTGAGGGGTCATGTCATTCCCAGAGGCATAGTTATCGGACCTTTCAACTATATTGAATAAATTAGTTATCACAAAATTTTGATCAGATGTCACCGGGAAAAAGGGGCGTGGGAGGAGGACTAGTTACCTTACAATGTTTTTGGTCACTTAAACATGGTAGTAGAACTTCTTTCCTAATCTTATAGAAAACTAGGTTTGATGGGAAAAAACTGCAACAAATAAACACGCATCCTTTGATCTTCTGGCAAAAATGCAAAATTCCACATGTTTGTGAAGAAGAGCGCTTAAAACTTCTTTAATTGGGTTCTCTCATATGCTGAATCTCATGGTGTAATCTAGACTGCTTGATTTCTTGGGTTGTAAAACCCGTTTTTTTTCGGAAATCAGTAAAATCGGTAAAATACAGTAAAAAAAAGAGGATATCAGTAAAATATGCTCAGGCTCGTAGCTTTTAATACGTTGCATTAAACCTATTGAATTTTACATGTTTGGAATTAGCATAAAAAGTCAATTGTTTTGATATATTAAATAAAGAAAACAAGTTTTTTCAACTGAAAGTTAGGAGCAACATTAAAACTCAAAACTAACAGAAATTATTACATATATGAGGGGGTTCGTCCCCTAGTCAATACCTCGCTCTTTACGCTAAAGTTCGAATTTTGTTTGAATCACAAACCCCTGAATCACAAAGGCCGTTTAAATAGAATAGATAGCTCTTTTGAAAGTACTTAAAAAAAAACTTTATGCGTTCGTTTAATTTTTGTTCGTTTTAAGTTTTAATGTTCCTCCTTATTTTCAGTTGAAAAAACTTGTTTTTTTATTTAATTTATGATCGTTTTTTAAATAATACTGGGAAATCAGGCACCCCCTACACAGAAATGTCCCTTCCCCCCATGAAAATTCTCCATAGAAAGATCCTCCCACGTAACTCCCTCCTCCAAACCCCCCCCCCCTCCACACCAGAAAAAAATCCCTCTTGATAACTTCTGTATAATTCCCAATAATCAATACTATATGTAAACAATAGCCAAGTTCATAACTTGCAGCCTTTCCCCCGGGACTGTGGGGGATTAAGTCATACTCAAAGACATAGTTTTTCGATTTTCGACTATGCTAAACAAAATAGCTATCTCAAAATTTTGATCGGGTGACTTTTGGAAAAAATGAGCATGGGAGGGGGCCTAGTTGTCCTCGAAACGTTTTGGTCACTTAAATAGGGCTCTAGAACTTTTAATTTCCGTTCAAATGAGCCCTCTCACGATATTCTAGGACCACTGGATCAATACGGTAACCCCTGGGAAAAAAATAAACAAATAAACACGCATCCGTGATCAAGTTCTGGCAAAAAATCCAAAATTCCACATTTTAGGAGATAGAAGCGTGGAACCTCTGCAGTAGGGTCTGATACGCTGAATCCGATGGTGTGATTTTCATTAAGATTTTATCGCTTTTAGGGGGTGTTTCCCCCTTTTTTTCAAAAATAAGGCTAATTTTTTCCGGCTCGTAACTTTTTATGTCTAGGACTAAACTTGACGAAACTTATATATTTGAAATCAGCATAAAAATCCAATTCTTTTGATGTATTTACCGGTATCAAAATTTCATTTTTCATAGTTTCGGTTACTATTGAGCCGGGTCTCTCCTTACTTACACTTTGTTACCACGAACTGTTTGATCTGATGGTATACTGCATGAGCCAGCAGGGCTTATTAATTAGTTTTACACTGTCACACTGCATAAAAAGTAAACGGGTTTCCTATAGGCAGGTTTTTTGTGAAGTTACCTATTGTACTAATTATTTAAACTAAGATAGGCACACTGCCAGGGCTCCACTGCTCGGTAGACATTTTGAAAAAGCAAGGAGGGGGTTATTTCATGGAGTCCTATTTTAAAATGAAGATCCTTCTTGAATTTTAAAAAATGTAGCGTTTAGAAATATTTTTAGATTCTTAATATATATATATATATATATATATATATATATATATATATATATATATATATATATATATATATATATATATATATATATATATATATATATATATATATATATATACACACACACACACACACACACACTATATATATATATATATATATATATATATATATATATATATATATATATATATATATATATATATATATATATATATATATATATATATATATATATATATATATATATATATATATATATATATATATATATATATATATATATATATATATATATATATATATATATATATATATATATATATATATATATATATATATATATATATATATATATATATATATATATATGTATATAATATCAAGGTAAATGAATGATACCTTTTTGTAATAAATAAGTAATAAGTAACTTAATTGAAAAAACGTTCCGAAAAAGAAGTTTTCTAAAGAAGATAAAGGTCATATTAAACATAAGATCAGGAGGGATAGAAACATATCATAACTCAAACTTAAAACAAGCATAAATGACCATTAAAGAATAAATGAAACCCAAAATGAAAAGAAAGTAAATAAACAATCATAGCAAAAAACATACAACAGGTACTAATATAAATGAATAAACAAATCTCAAAAAGACTAGAGCTTAAGTTGAATACGCAAATCAAGCTTAAAACGCACAAAAATATTTTGCGAGTGAAGCATAACCGAACCCCAAACGAACAGAAATTAAATAAACAATCATAGCAAAAAACATACAACAGATACTAATATAAATTAATAAATATATCTTAAAACGAGTAAAGCTTAAGTTGAATACGCAAATCAACATTAAAATGCACAAAAATATTTTGCGAGTGAAGCATAACCGAACCCCAAACGAACAGAAATTAAATAAACAATCATAGCAAAAAAAATACAACAGATACTAATATAAATTAATAAATATATCTTACAACGAGTAAAGCTTATGTTGAATACGCAAATCAAGATTAAAATGCACAAAACTATTTTGCGAGTGAAGCATAACCGAACCCCAAACGAAAAGAAATTAAATAAACAATCATAGCAAAAAACATACAACAGATACTAATATAAATTAATAAATATATCTTAAAACGAGTAAAGCTTAAGTTGAATACGCAAATCAAGATTAAAATGCACAAAAATATTTTGCGAGTGAAGCATATAACGAACCCCAAACGAACAGAAATTAAATAAACAATCATAGCAAACAAACATGCAATAAGTCCTAACATCAATGAGTAAATAAATCTTAAAACAAGTGAACTTAACTTGAATATGCAAATCGAGCTTGAAACGAACAAAAATCTTTAAAAACAAGAGTTAGGGTTTTGCCTCCTTCTCTCACTGTAAAAGTCTGAAACCTACTGCTTCATTGGCACTTTACTGAAAACTATATGTGTCTTGAACAGTATTGGAATGTATAAATCAAATCAAACTGAATGTTTGATATATAATGCTAGTAATTGTTGAATTTATTTTATTTCACAGTAATTTTATTTTCATTTCCATTGCTGCAATAACTGGAAAAGAATATATTTTTAATATAATTCATTTTCAGTGAAGCACCAATGACGTAGTAGGTTTTAGACTTTTACAGTTAGGGAAGGGGGTAGTATTCAAACTCTTGTTTGAAGTGAAGCTATATATACCTTGAACAGTCTTGGAAAGAACTAATAAAATTAAACTGAATATTTGATATTTAACGATATTAATTACTAAAAGCTCATCAGTTCAGAATTTAATTTTACTGTTATTTTGATGTTTATTTTCAGTGTTGTAACAAGTAAAAAATAAAATATTTGTAATATAATTCGTTTTCAGTAAAGCGCCAATGACGCAGTAGATTCTAGACTTCTACAGTGAGAGAAGGAGACAAAATCCAAACTCTTGTTTGTGGTTATTTTTGTTTCTTTCAAACTTGATTTGTATATTGAATTTAAGTTTCACTTTAAGTTTTAAGATTTATTTAATCATTTAAATTAGTACCTATTGTATGTTTGCTTGCTATGATTATTCATTTAATTTCTGTTCGTTTTGGGTTTAATTTGTACTTCAATAGGAAAATATTTTGGTTCGTTTTAAGCTTGATTTGGTTTTAAACTTGTTTTAATATCAATTTATTCATTTATATTAGTATCTGTTGCATGTTTTTTTTTGATATAATTGTTTATTTATGTGTTTTGGGTTTCATTTATTCTTTAACTCTATTTTCTGGTCGTTTTGAGATTGAGTTATTGCAGGTTTCTATTTCTTCTGATCTTAAGTGACTTTTACTTCTCTTTAAAAAACGTCTTTTTCGGAAAGTTTCTTTAAATTAATTTCTGTTCGTTTTTGATTGCCAAAGTCTCAAGTTTTTCAAAATTCCCTATTTCAAAATAATTTTTTATTCCGAAATAATTAAAAGTTTTGCCAAGAACTAATTAAATTAAACTGAATATTTCATATATGATGATATTAATTACTGAAAGCTCGCCATCTCAAGATTTTGTTTCACCCAGGGCTGGATTTAGGGCTTTGACGCTTCTAGGCCCAAGCGTTTTTGCCGCTCCGTTTTTTTAAGATTTTCAGGGAAATCCTCAAATTTTCGGGAACAGTGAAAGCCACAGGGCCTAGCGGGCCTGTTGGTAAATCTTTGTCTGGTTTCACTGCAGTTATCATTTTATTTTCAATGTCGAATAAGTACGACCAAAATATTTGTAAGGTTATTTGTTTTAGTAAAGTGCCAAACACACAGCAGGCCTTATACTTTTACCCTTACGGAAACAGGCAGTAGCCATACTCTTGTTTGTAGTGAAGAATATAGGTGTCTTGAACAGTTTTGGAAAGAGCTAATAAAATTAAACTGAATTCCTAGGATTTTTTGAATAGCATATCCGGGGCATCTTGGGGGGGGGGGTATTCCCTTGGAAGTAGGGCCAGAGGTCATTTCCCATGATTTATCATTGATAATTTTTGGGGGGAGGGAAGGGTATTAGGCCTTGGAGGGCCAGGGTTCAGCTCCCATAAGTTTGGGAATAAAATATTGTTTATAAGTTCCCTTTTAGAGGGGGGGGGTCGGGCTAAGGAGGGACAGGGGTGAGTTGCCATAATTTTTTGAATAAAATATTTTTAACTAGTTTTTTTTTGTTTTTTTTTTTTTTTTGGAGTAAGGGGGGGGAGGTAGGGCGATGCAGAGAAGACCAGGGGCCAGGTCACGTAAGGTTTTGAAATAAAATACCGTTAATAAGTTATTTGAGTGGGATTGGAGGTTTGGTTTGTGTAACCTTCGCATAAGAACCATATATGCCCCATAGTTATAATATACAACACTGGCTACAGGGCTCTTGGGGGTTGGGTTGACCCTGGAGTTTTCTTTATCCAATCTTTCGAATTACTTTAACAAAATGTCTATCTCAAAATTTGATCGGATGGGTTTGGGCTAAAAAGGCCGTAGGTCTAGCTGCCCTCCGGTCTGTTTTGAATCTTAAAAAGGGTACTAGAACTTTGAATATCTAGTCATACAAATGTCCTCAGAAGTTTGTGCGACCACCTCTCCAATAAAACCTTATAGACCCTCGGGCCACAAACTACAACCATTAGTTCCCCACGCTCTGGGGAGTATGTTTACCGCAAAGTTTTGTTATTTGATCGTTTGACTATTTTGAAAAAAATGGCTATCTCAAATCCATCTAATGGAATTAAGGAAAAGAGGGTGTAGGGGGGGTATATATCTACGATCATTTTTGACTCTTCAAAATGTAACTGGAACTTACAATTTCCAATCAAATGAGCTACCTCTGAACTTTTTACGACCACTCCTTGCACAAAACCTTGTATTCCACAGGGGCATAATTTAAAACACTTGCCAGTGGGCTCTGGGACGTTGTGTCGATCCTGGAATTTTGGTTATGAAATGTTTGAACTATTTTCAATAAAATGGCTATCTTAAAATTTTATTGGATGGATTTGGGGATCAAGGGTGCGGGGCTAGTTGACCTCCGATCTCTTTTGACTCTTGTCAACTAGAATTTTCAATTTTTAATGAAATGAACCCCTTCGGAAGTTCATACGAGGAACCCTTCTATAAAACCATTGATGCCCCTAGGGCATAACTTACAACACCTTCCCCTGTGCCCTGGGTGGCTGTGCCTACCCCAAAGATTTTGTTATTTAGTCCTTGAACCAAAATTAAAATTTCTATTTGATGCATATGGGGAAAAAAGTGCGTAGCGGGCTATCTGTCTTCTTATCACTTTTGACTCCTAAAAAGGACCCTATAACTTCCAATTTCCAATCAAATGAACCCCCTTCGAAGTTATTACGACTATCCCTTACATATGAAGTGCCTCTTGGAAAAAATGGAGCTTTATGTCCTCGAGGTTGGTTGGGGAAGGCTAGTTGCCCTCGGACCACTTTTGACTCTTAAAAAGGAACTAGAACTTTCCATTTTAAATCATTTTAGTACCCTCCGAAAATTTTACGATCACCTTTTCCATAAAAACCTTATATGCCCCCAGGTTCTGATTGTTGGGCTATCTTAAACAAAATGGCTATCTCAAAATTTTGATTGGATTTATTTGGGAAAAAGAAGAGGGAGGTAGGTGCCCGCCAACCAATTTTGATGAATCTTAAAAAGGTAAATATAGATTTCAATTTTCAATCAAATGAGCCACTTCTGATGTTTATACGACAGCCCCTTACATAAAACATTATTTGTCCTCCCAGGGCATGACTTACAACACTTCCCTCGGACTCTGGGAGGTTGTATTGGCCCCTGAGTTTTTGTTATTTGATCTTTAAACTATTTTCAACAAAATGGCCATCTCAAAATCTTGATCAGACGCATTGGGAGAAAAGAGGCCTTGGAAGGGGGCTAGTTTCCCTCCAATCACTTTTTAATCTTAAAAAGGGCACTGGAAATTCCGATTGACAATCGATTGATTCCCCTCCGTGGTTTATACTACCATCCCTTTCATAAAAACCTCATATGCCCCCAAGGCATAATTTACAACACTTGCCCTCAGGTTCTGGTGGACGGTGTTATCCCTGGAGTCTTTGTTATATGATCTTTGGTCTATTAATGAACAAAATGGCTACATAAATTGTAGCCATGCATTTCGGGAAAAGAGGATTGGCGGAGGGGGGACTAGTTGCCAACGGATCACTTTTGACGCTTAAAAAGGGAATTAAACTTTCAATTTCTAATCATTTAGGCCGCCGCCGAGGTTTTTACGACCTCTTCTTCCCTAAGAACCTTATATGCCCCCATGGGATAAGTTCTCCTGGGCTCTGGGGGCAGGTTATGTTGACCCTGATGTTTTTGTTATCTGATAGTTGGACTATTTCAAACAATCTGGCAATCTCTAAATTTTGATCGGATGTCTCTGGGAAAGAGGTTGTGTGTGTGTGTGCCTGATCCCTTTTGACTAAAAAAAGGTAACTAGAACTTTCAATTTCAAATCGATTGGGCCACCTCTGAAGTTTATACGATTTCACAATAAATAAAACCTTACATGCCCCCGGGACATAACTTAAAACACTTACCCCTGGGCTCTGGGGGAGGATTGTGTCGACCGTGGGTTTTTATTATCTAATTTTTGAAATTTTTTTTAACAAAATTGCTAAATCAAAATTTTATCGGATGGGTTTGGGGAAAAGGGGCGTGGGGGGCCTAATTGCCCGCCGATCTCTTTTGACTTTTAAAAAGTGAACTAGAACTTTCAATTTTCAATCAAATGAACCTAATTTGAAGTTTATACGAGCATCCCTTCTATAACAACCATATATACCCCCAGAGCATAACTTACAACGCCTCTCCCGGGCCTTGGGTGGTTATATTGACCCCAGGTTTTTCGTTAACAAAACTACTTTAACAAAATATCTCAAAATTTTTATTGGAGATATTTGGGAAAAAAAGGAATGGGGGCGGGATTAGTTGCCCTCCGATCTCTTTTGATTCTTAAAAATGAACTAGAACTGTCAATTTCCAATCAAATGAGCCTTCTCTGAAGTTTATTCGAGTATCCCTTCTATAAGAACCGTATATGCCCCCAGGGCATAACCCACAACGCCTTCCCCCGGGTCCTGAGGGTTGTGCCGACCCCTGAGGTTTTGTTATATTATTTTCGAGTTATTTTTTAACAAAATGAATATCTCAAAATTTTGATCGGATGTATTTGGAGGAAAGAGGGTGCGGGGGGGGGGGCTATTTACCCTCTGATCGCTTTTGACTTTTAAAGAGGGTACTAGAACTTCTGATTCCAAATCGAATGAGTCCCCTCTGAGGTTTATACGAGGAACTTTTCCATATGAATTGCCTCTGGGAAAAAATAGTAAATAATAAATAAATAATGAAACATTGGAACCGCATGGCCTTTCGTATAGGCACTGCTATAGCGTTGCCCTCTGATAAATAAGCCCCACTTCATGGAGATGTGATTCCTTCTCCGCGGGTCCGTAACTTTCAAAACTCGCATGCACCAAATGGCGTACATCACGTGTCGTAGAAGTGTGCCATACGTGGTAAGATGAGATGCGATGCGGAAGATGAATGCCACGCGGGGTGGAACACCTGACAATCCAAGATGTACACCAGGGGATGGAGACCAAGGGGGGAGGAACCCAAAATTTTCTGTTCACAAAACGTTAAATATGAGCAATTTTAAAGATATAATTTCAAACACATTTCTATGTACCTAACTCGAAACATATAGATATTGGTAAGATACCTACTTACTGCTAATAATGTAGCTAGATGAGGCTATGTTGCCCTGTCCTAACAGACACGACTATTCTGGCCTTCTTAAAAAAATAAATAAATACAACTGCTGCAATGTGGTGACCTCTGAACGTGAAAATTCAACTTTTAGATATATTTAAATAGTCAGTTATGATATAATAATAATAGCTAGCTTATAATTAAAAATTTTTGAGTTACCTTACCTTCGTGGTGATCAGTCATCTGGATTACGTTTGAGATAGTGTGAAATAGGTCTTTTTGATTTGGGTACAGCGGTATATTGTTAAGTCGAGATTATCAGGAAAAAGAACTGTTTTGTTATTAGTTTAGCTAATATTTGAGAAATGTATCGTTACTCATACATTTCAGCAGTTTCTGCTTTTATCCTGACTTTTTCGATTATATTTCAAAGCAAGAAAGCTATTTTTTTTTTCATATAAAAAAAATAATAGTTTACTTGTAAATTTCTGGCGGGGCGGTGTCCAGGTAATTTTCCTCATTTAGGAGGAACTTTGCTTACAACTGATTACCTTCTAAGCACATAAACACGCATTGGGTGAGGAAGGATTTTTTGTGGTTGTGGAGGGGGGGGACTGTTTAAAGCAAAAAAAAATGGTAGATTTGTATGAACCTACTTTATTCTGATTATATTATTTTAGGTTTATTCCGATTAATGTACCGGGTTTTTATCATTCGACCTTGTGTCTCCGGCGTTTACCCTTTATTTATGTCTATTTTGTAGAGATATTTTAAAATTAAACCTTGAACGTTTATTATAAAAGAAAAATGTATTTAGATTCACTACAGGTGCGTAAATATAAATGTCATTGGCGAGGATTGTGGTGAGACTAAATATCTGATAATTTGAATGAGAAGTCCTCAGATATTTAAAAGAAAAAATAATTTCGGGGAGATGGGCCAAGAGCCTCCTCTCCCTCCCCTCACGTACATGCCTGATTCACTATATTTTGATGTGAGCCACACTGAAGAATACTTGGTCTCATACACAATATGACGCATGAAAAACAGAGAGAATGAGGGGGAGGAGAAATTAGAGAGAGGAGATCCCTGTAAAGACCGTTATATCGTCACTAATATGTAGCAAAGATATTCCTGTACAATAGATATCTCGGCTCAGTTTTGTGGAACGTTATCTCTTATTCCAAATATGTTACTCATATCATTTATGCATACATAATTAAATTCCCCCTCCCTCCCCCAAAAAATGGGAATTTTTTTTGTGAAATAGCCAAAGACATAAAAACGAATTAAATTTTTGATCAAGAAAGTAAAACTTTTCACGCACAAAAAATTGTATTTCAACACTAAAATATGTCCAAGAGTTTATATTTTATTCAAACTTTCTCCTTTTTTTATTAAATATTCTACCAGTTTTATATCGTTTTAAGCTGTAAATGAAAAGGGACAGTTTGGTCCAAGAAATCATTTCCGGTTTGTTATTATTTCATTCTAATTTTTATTATTTTTCCCGTAACTTAAATCTTACCTGCGAAGGCAATCCTGAAGATATACAAAGACAAAATAATGAAATAGTTTATTCTCATGGTTCTCATTCAGTATTCCATATTATCCAAAAGGAAACTCCTACTCAAACTCATGAGGGATAACTGAAGATGCTGGAACCAGAACAGGCAAGACATGAGATCCTCTCAGAGGAACCGCCGCTGGTTTCCACGGCGTCGCGACATTGCAAAGAGACACTTGAAGGGTTAAGCGGCTTCAGTCCATCTGGACTTTGTTAAGTGTGTAACTCGTATACTCGTATCAAGTGGAGAATGACGACGCAACTTAAAAAAAATGACGTACATTCGGGTAAAATATGAACACGGATCTTAGGTTTGACTGTCGGAAATTAAAATATATCAAGTTCAGATGTCAAGAGCAATACCAATGAAGAAGAAAGGGGCTATGTCCCACTTCCTTTCCCCAAAAATCATGAAAGATTTGAACGTGTAAATGTAATATTTGGTATCTATTTAAATTTCTTTTTAATGGATGATTTGCCCTCAAAAGGGTTTGAATTTCCGGTACTATCCCATTACGTGGGCCTCTCGGTTTAATCACTATAGACTAGGCAATGATAAAACCCGTTTTTGACGTCTTAACTGTTATAGAGCAGGCAATGATAGCGAGGTTTGTATTGCGTATACGATATTAAACTGTGTTTTTTTTTGGGGGGAGGGGGTTAGGGGGTTAAAAGGTAGTTAAGTTAGGTTAGGCTACGTATTTAATATATGCATTGCTTTAGCCCACCCCCCTAATGTGCAGATATATAGCCCAAATTTGTTTCTAAGCTATTATATATTAATTATATTTTATTTTATTTCATTAGCATTGACCAAACTCGACTTTTTAAAGAGGCCCGCATATTGGGATAGTATCCTATTTCTCGACCGTTCAATATAAGTATTGGGTGCAACCCTAATAAGTGTGCATAGATTCTACCATTAGAGAGGACGGGGAAAACGTATGATTTTCCAAAAGATTTACCATAGATCCTCTTGAACCTCCAGAGGACCCATGTCTCCTAAAAAAAAAATTTTATCGTATAAATATGCTGAAAAGATTTTAGGTGATGGAAGGCACACCCTGGGATACTCCTCCAAGAAATATTAAGAAGTTTATGAGGCTCCGCAAAAAAATGTATAGCCAAAGCTTCTTAATATTTTTTAGGAGCGTATGGAAATCCCTCTCTCATCCTTATGAGTATAGTACATACTGCGCTTTAAATTAAGACGAATAAAAAACGACCTAAATGGTAGTTTCTCCGAAGTTAACAATCGATTTAGTTAAACCTTCATAATAATAGCAACTCATGACTTTTACAAATATACCGTGGGTATATCTGTCCGTTCTAATCAATTTAAAGTTTTTTTTTGCCAGTGTAACTTTTTGTTCAAGATTTTGACTTTGCTATCTTTAAGGTTGAGTAACCTGTGACACATTCAGTTTTGTGACCGCCCTAGAGCTTTAACTTGTATCAAAAATAAAAAAAAGTATGTATCATGTGATTTATTAGTTTCAGGTTCATTCATTCAACGAGGGATATAACATCTTTTTATTTTAATTCCAATAGGCTTTAAAAAAGGTAATATATGAAATAAAGAAAGCTTCGATAGACCCACATACAGCGCAGAAGTTTGCTTTAGAGAATAAATAGAAACATTTTCAAACACATTGAAAATATTGTTTGAAAAAATAGTGCTTTTAGTTCTTTGTAGTTCATGTAATTTAAAGTTGTGTTTTTTTTACGCGCTTGAACGATCATATTCCCTAATAAAGTTATTGGTAACTTACTTTTCTTCACCCCTACTTGTTTAATATTTCAATTTTAGACGATATTTTTACTATCATTCGATCGCTGAGACTCAGTTTTATCAATCTAATAGATTATATTTTTTCCATATTTTCTTCGAATTTTCTTAGGTTGAAAAATTGGACGAGTTTCGACTGAAAACCGTTGAAAAACATTTCAACGGTTGAAAAACAAAACCGTTGAAAAGTTTACTTGATTAAAGTTAAAACAACAACAAGAAAAACAATAGGGGCTTTATCAAGGGAAGTAAAATTTGTTAAACCTTAAATGAACATTTCGGCTCTTTCTCCAAGAACTGTCTTCAGCAAACCACATTATATATGATCAAACAGTTCGTGGTAACGAACCTGTAAGTAAGGAGCGACCCGGCTCAATGGTAACCGACACTCTAGAAAACGGGTTTTTGATACCAATAGATACATCAAAAGAATCAGATTTTAATTCTGAGTTCAAATATATAATTTTCATCAAGTTTAGTCTTACCCATTAAAAGTTACTTGCCTGAGAAAATTTGGCCGATTTTCCAAAAAAGGGGGAAAGATCCCCTAAAAGTTATAGAATCTTAATGAAAATCACACCGTCATATTCAGCGTTTCAGAGAACCCTATTGTAGAGCTTTCAAGCTCCTATCTACAAAAATGTGGAATTTTGCATTTTTTGCCATAAGAAATATCACGGATGCGTGTTTTTTTTTTTTTTTTTTTTTTTTCATGGGTGATCGTATAGACCTAGTGGTCCTAGAATATCGTAGGAGGACACACTGGAAAGAAAATTAAAAGTTCTAGTGCCCTTTTTAAGTGACCAAAAAAATGGAGGGCAACTAGGCCCCCTCCCACGCTCATTTTTTTCCCAAAGTCACCTGATCAAAATTTTGAGATGGCCATTTTGTTCAGCATGGTTGAAAATATGATAAGTATGTCCTTTAGGATGACTTAATTCCGCGAAGTCCCCGGGGGGAGGGCTGAAAGTCAGGAACTTTACCCAATGTTAACATATAGTATTGGTTATTAGGAAGTATACAGACGTTTTCAGGGGGGATTTTGTATGGTAGTAGGGGGATGGTTGGGTCGGTATGGTAGTAGGGGGGTGGGTGGGTTATTTGGGAAGATCTTTCCATGAACGAAGTTTTCATGGGAGATGGAACATTGCTATGAAGGGGGCGCCGGATTTCCCAGCATTATTTAAAAAAAGATCAGAAATTAAATATAAAAAAACAAGTGTTCCAACTGAAAATAAGGAATAACATTAAAGCTTAAAACAAACAGGAAATAGTACGTGTATGATTGGGTTCATCCTCTAGTCAATACTTCGCTCTTTAAACCAAAGATTTTTTAGTAATTTCATAAGAGCTATTTATTGTAAATAACGGTCTTTGTGATTAAGGGGTGATTTTTAAAGAATTGGAACAAAATTCGAACTTTAGCTTAAAGAGCGAGGTATTGACTAGGGAGTGAGCCCCCTAATATACATATTAAGAATATATGATTATAGAAGTTCATTATGTAAGTAAATTCGTAAGTTACGTATATTTATTAATAATAAAAACGTTCGTAAATAAAATTTAAAAAGATTCGAGAAACCCATTTAACCAAATAAAAGTAAAATTAATATGTAAATTTTGTTTTAATTATTCATGCACGGTAAGCCAAAATCAAAACCTGCATTAATTCAAAAACGTTCAAATTAAATAAAAAAAAACAAGTTTTTTTAACTGAAAGTAAGTAACGACGTTAAAACATAAAACGAATAGAAATTATTCCGTATATGAAAGGGGCTGTCCCCTCCTCAACGCCTCGCTCTTTACGCTAAATTTTGACTTTCTCACAACTATTATTTTTCTTAAACAATAAAAAACTTTAGCGTAAAGAGCGAGGCGTTGAGGAGGGGACAGCCCCTTTCATATACGGAATAATTTCTGTTCGTTTTAAGTTTTAATGTCGTTCCTTACTTTCAGTTAAAAAAACTTGTTTTTTTATTTAACTATATATAATAAATGATTATATATGATATTAATTATATGAATTTATAGTCCTCTCGGTACAACCTACAACCATAGACTTTGGAGAATCGTATATTTCGTAAGTAGTGGGGCCATAATACATTCAAACGCAGTCCACCCCAGCTTTCAAACGCAGTCCTCTGACGTCACGGCCTTCATAGGGAAAACAACACTGTATTTCTACCGCAGCCCTCTCACCTCACGACATCCATAAAGAAATTAGCATTGGATATCTACCGCAACCTTCTGACATCACACCTGTCAACATTTCCGTCCTTGGCAAGGTTAGGTGACACGCCCTCTTCCCTGTTACTAGGCAAATCATGTCTAGACAAACCCCCAAATGGATGAACTCCCCTCTTCCCTGTTTCTATGCAAATTGTGTTACTAGGCAAAATCATGTCTAGACACGTCCCCAGGTGATTGAAAATATTGATCGAGGATCAGTTTCTTTCTAGAAGTGGGACAGTCAACATCGGAAAATTTTTTACACATGCCCATTATGCATGTATACTTTGGGCAGCTGATTATCCTGTGAGAATTGTCCTTTTGCTGATGTCTATAATGGAAAGTGTAAATTTTGCAATCCATGTAAATTGCGTAAAGGATAGGCTGTGCAAATTAAAGACTGTAAATCCTGTCTTGAAGAGATTTGTGTGTCTCATAATAGAGGATTCTTATGCTCCAGCTGTCATTATAAGAAATGCAACCAATTAGATAATACTTATCCTGGCCAGATTGCGAAAAATCCTAATAGTGAGATAAGTTTATTTTTAGAGACAGGTATCGTCGTGGCTTTAAGCTGGTTTGAGAAGAAGAACCAGGTCTACGCTTTAATTTTTTGAATAATAAAAGAGTCTGGCTTTTACGACATCTCTGTGAAGATACTGGCTACTTTGATTATAAACCTACAGACTTTTATTCAGCTGTTACAGACAGGGATTCTTAATATGAGAATTTTGTATGTGACATTGCTTCAAATAAGCAAATTGAAACACGTGAATTTTATCATATGAATCAGAGTAGTATTATTGACTTTACAAAGAGATTCAATAAAAATAAAGTTACACTATATTGTAAAAAACGTGACCCTGATTTTTCACGTCAAGACGAATACAAGTTGAATCCTGACGAGCTACCACCACTCATCGTTTTGGATGATTACCTATACGTAGAGGAGTAAATCTAAAGGACACAGTGTTTTGTACAAAATTCTATTAATAAAAGAATTTACATACATTTTTAAAGCATTTCACTTTTAGGGCAACAAAACTTATTTTATAGACGTAAGAAAGAGTATTCTCAACTAGAAAGTCGTTCAATTGAGGATTGTCAGAATAAATCTTGATAATTTCCATGTAATATTGTCCACGACTTCGAGAAATAAAATATAATAGGGCATGAAAACCATAGCTTTTCGTTGATAAATTTTGTACTCGCTTCCGATTTTTAATAATAGATTTTCCACTTTGCTCAAGAAAATTTTTAATATGAGGTGTGTAGAATGTATACAGCAAGCCAAGCAGATCAAAACATTCTATATTGCTTCTTGTTTGAAAGATACATAACCAATGCCCTGTCTTTACACTGGATGGACAGCTATTAACAGTGATTAGGGAATTGTCAAAGTTTTGAATATGTATTAGGATTTCTTAAGGTATGCAATAATATTTATATTTGGAAATGTAAGTGTCCATGTTAAATACATCAATTATTTGTTCCGTGTTCATGGCGCCAAGTCTAATAAGACACTGCCGTCAGGAGTAATTTCGCAATAGGTCTCAAATTGATTTAGCAAGATTATTGCTATATTTTCCTCCAATGGTTTGGCAAAGGTAAACTCTATCCGTACATTTCCCGTCTGGACATCACTCATATCTTGAGTACCAGACAAAACTAATACAATAATGCCATTCGTTTTCGCAAACATTTCTTCATTTCTACCATTTTCGAATAATTGAGAATCTCGATCTAGGGATTGCATTCTCAATTCTTAGAGGGTCCTATAGGATTTTTCAAAGGATAAATTGTAGAGTGGGATTCCGTTTACTTCACATAGAAGCGAGGAAAGTCCAAATAATTCAAATGTATGCGGGGAAGTCGTGTATAATCCAACAGCGCTAGCACTTTTTACAAAAGCACATGCCAATTCTGCAGAAATTTCGCCATTGATAAATGACGAATCGGTATAGGTACACGTACCTCTAGCAATATGTCATTGGTTTGTGATTGTACGAGGCACGAACAATTTAATATTATTTCCAGAAGCTCTTACTTTTTTCAATTGCCAAAGGAACAGAATTCATAACTTGTTGTTTTTGTACATGGAGTATTACTGACGTGAGAAAGACTGTTGGATCGGGTGCAGCGTCCAAAACTTTTCGTATAATATAATTGGATGGTGCAAGTTGTAGTTTCATATCAATCTTTACTTTAGAAGGCAGCCATTGAGGTATATTAAAGATCTCATGATTTAGTTTCCCAACTAAATGTAAATCTTTAGTTGTTGCCTCTCTAAGAATATTGGTAGTATCAGTATTTGTTTTTGTATTCATATCCAATAGTCATACCCCTCAACTATTTATAGGAAATTGGTGTCATCAACCTGAATTGTATATAACTTGCATAATTTGAAAGATTATTGCTCGTGCTCACCAATGTTTCGTTTATATAGACACTTATTTGTCGAAATAAATTATGTAATACACAATTTTCGTCGGATAACCCCTCGGCGGCACTTGGTTTTTCATTGTTTGATTTTTTCAAAATGATATTAAAATCTATAATTTTCGAATTCAAATCTATGAAGTAGACTGCATTGGAATACATTTAAAAATGAGCATTTTTAGAGAGCGGCTGTTGCGGATAAAATTGTTTATAGTATTCGTGATTTACACTGACATCTAAAATTTCAGCATTTAAAAGATTTAGAGATGAGTTGACTGAAGGGTGAGAAAATATACCATCTTAGGAAAAGAAATCCTTTTTGGAATTTTTTACTTTCTTTGATGCTTTACGCTTCAGGGTTGACTTGAGACTGATGAGTGATGGGGTCTTTTTCCTCCTTTTTAAACCTTTTCCCCTCTGTTTCAATCACTCGCCGAGGGATCGTATACTCGACCTGAGATTTAAGGAAACACTTTTTAGAATATCTTTCCCAGAGCCCCAATCATGTAATGTAGAGGACGCAAAATCCGCTGAAACCGATGCAATATATTTTCTAGCCAAGGGTAGTGTTGAGCGAAAAAGTTTAGCAAACCAACTGCCAAGACCGTACCCGGACATTGACGAACGGCCCTATAATAGTCTATTCCATGTCCTAACTGGCGTGGTCCAAGAGTAGCAACATAGCAATCAAGTTCAGGACATAAAAACTGAGTTCTATTAGCCATTTCACTGAATGGGTCGAAAATGACATATAATCACGGCAAAACCCTTTGTTATTGCGAGAGGATCACCCAATTCGCTTCTTAATGTTAACTGACAGAGCTCCAAGTACGAAGTGTTGACTGGAATGTATTGTTCCAGTTTTCGTTCAAGAACGCGTAGGAGGGGAACATTAGTATTACCAACTCTCGATCTCTCGGCAAACGATGCATAAAGAAATATATAACTGTCCGAAGATAAGGCGGGTGCATAGTCTGCATAGATAACATAGTCATTGCCACTGAAATTTTCCGTCTCAATAGTACGATTTTTAAAACCGAGAACCTCACGTAAATTCTCATTGAGGAAAATTCTTTCATTATCAAATAGATTTGTAATATAAATTCTCCTTTGTTCATAGAATAATTAAATTGAAAGGCACCATTTTTACGAGCGGAATTTTTTTGGTTGATACCACGACACAGCTCGTGCATATTATTGTATTCCCTGTAGGGTATGGTAGCAATAGGGTAATCATTAGAGTCAAAAGTTGCCATTGCACATTCATCACCGAATTCAAAAGGTCGTATTTTTATGTCATATGTATGATCCTTTCTTAGGATATCATACCTTCCCTCAAATTTAACGGCAGGGGAAAGTTTTTGTCCAAAAATCTCTCGTTTTATTTAAATCGTCATATAGAGGATCAGAAACATTGGACATGAACGTCACATAAAAACCTTCAGACATTATGAACGTCTTCAGCAGGGATCCACTAATCAAAATCAGAGTTGTATCCTAGCCAGCGAACAAGCAACTATTTCTTGGCCTGACGAGTACGAGTCTTTAATACCTTTTCAATTTGATATATTCTAGTGTTTTTAACTTTTTGCAGTTCATAATCATAAAATCCGCCATGAATCTCTTCATCTTTCATATCACGAAGTCGATATGTTATAGGTTTAGTATCTTGGATATTTGACACTTTAAAAAGTTCAGTAGACCACAAGTAATTTCCCTTTTTAAATATATTTCTTGTACGATTGATTTGAACAGTATCACCAACATTAAATTTTTCTTTCCTGCCTTTTCTTTAGAATATTGATTAAGGAAATGTGTATTGTTACTATAATGAACTTCCCGAGGGCTAGTATTGAACAAGGATCGATGAGGACGTTGGTTGTATATTTGCATAATTTTATATACATCTTGAATAAATACAGCCGTGTTTCTCAATTTACAATATCTCGAAATTAAAAGTCGAATAGTTCGTATTAAATGTTCTTCCAATGCGGCCTTTATAGGACTATGAGTATGATAGAGTATTGTATTATATTTCAATAAAAAAAATTTTACATTGATATTAACAAATTCACTTTCTTTGTCTGTTTGAATTTTTTTATATGAATCTTGTTCAAAAATGGATTCAAGGGCTTTAGCAATTATATTGCCTCTCTTTCACAGCAATGGAACTGCATAAGCGTACCGACTAAAGACACTTGATTGTAACTAGAATATATTTTTAGGGTGTATTGTGCCGTCTTCGAATCGCTTCTAGAGTCAAAAGATCTGATTGTAATATATGCTGAGGATAAAAGGCTCTAGCTTTTCGATAATGACGACCTCTAGTCCTATGATTTCGATGAAGAGTATAACTGGATTACTTTTGCAAATACTCTTTTGCTAGTTTGTTTTTAATTCCGGTAGCCTGTGCAAGTGTAGTTGGAGAACTTCAACTTCCTGGTTCTCCAATATTTTCATTGTTTTCATGTTTTCATTGTTTTCATTGTTTTCAATATTTTCATGGTTTTCAACAATAGTTACAGAAATTTTTTCGTCATGGGACCGAATATTAGGCAATTGTAAAATTTCCTGAGACCTTTCTTCAATAGATTCAGCTAAATCGTCAATAATCAACCACGAGTTTGGTGCAATACTAGTAAACAGGTCAAGACCTTGTATGAATCTTATGCTTGGATCAATCTTCTTTACTTTATAACAGGATTCTGCCTGTGAATCAACCTGTGATAAAGTAAAGAAGATTGATCCAAGCATAAAATTCATACAAGGACTTGACGTGTTTACTAGTATTGCACCAAACTCGTGGTGGATTATAGACGATTTAGCTGAATCTATTGAAGAATGGTCCCAGGAAATGTGACAATTGTCTACTGTCCGGTCCAATCACGAAAAAATTTCTGAAACTATTGTTCTCCATAATCTCTTTCATCAAAGTAAATGCATGAGAACATTTCTTTGAGTTGTACCTACTATATCATCTATTGAGTTGTTCGCAATTCAAGTTCTCTTATAACTCTAAACAAACAAATTTATCCTGATGAACCTAAATTTTTACTTTCCGCATACAAGAGCAACTAATAAACCTTATGGTTACATATTATTAGACCTGAATCAAAACACGCACAAAGAGAAGCGTGTAGTCACTGATATTTTCGATAATGAAATCACTGTACACGTGAATAGTAAATCGGGCCATTAGTTGCAACCATGACAATGAAGAAGCTACATGAACATAGGCATTTATTTTCTGTGGTAGCCAATTCAAAACCACGACTCAGAAAAGTAATTCTCAAGTATGGTCTTGACAAGGAATTTATTAATCTCTTGTCGGAGAGATCAAGAGTAATACCAATGTCCCCCTCGTACGCGTTCTTGAACAAAAAACCTCTAATGAGTATATTCACCACTAAAATATAAAGCACCTTCAATACGTTCCAGTCAACACTTCGTACTTGGACCTCTGTCAGTTAACATTAAGAAGCGAATTGGGTGATCCTCTCGCAATAACAAAGGGTTTTGCCGTGATTATATGTCATTTTCGACCCATTCAGTGAAATGGCTAATAGAACTCAGTTTATATATCCTCATATTAATTGCTATGTTACAAATCTTGAGCCATACCAGCTTGAACATAGGGGGGAATAGTATAGGGGTCGTTCGTCAACTTCAAGGTACGGTCTCGGCAGTTGGTTTGCTAAGCTTTTTCGCTCTGCACTACCTTTGGCTAGAAAATATATTGCACCGGTTGTCAGCGGATTTTGCGTCCTCTACATTACATGATTGGGGCTCTGGGAGAGATATTCAAAAAATTGTTTCCTAAAATCTCAGGTCGAGTGCACGATCCCTCGGCGAGAAATCGAAAGAGAGGGGAAAAGGCTTAAAAAGGAGGACAAAGACCCCATCACTCACCAGTCTCAAGTCAACGCTGAAGCGTAAAGCATCAAAGAAAGAAAAAAATCCAAAAAGGATTTCTTTTCCTAAGATGGCATATTTACTACATAAAAATTGTCACCCTTCAGTCACCTCATCTCTAAATCCTTTAAATGCGGAAAAAATGTAGATGTCAGTGTAAAACATGGATACTATGAACAATTTCACTCGCAACAACTGCTCTCTGAAAATGTCCATTTTCAAATTTATTCTAATGAAGACTACTTTATAGATTTGAATTCGACATTTATAGATTTAAATGTCATTGTTAAAAAAATTGTACAATGAAAAACCAGGTGCCACCAAGGGGTTATCCTACGAAAATTGTGTATTACATAATTTAGTTCGACAAATAAGTGTCTATATAAACGAAAAATTGGTGAGCACGAGCAATAATCTTTCAAATTATGCAAGCTATGTACAATTTATATTGATGACACCCATGTCCTATAAGCAGTTGAGGGGTATGACTATTTGATATGAATATAAAACAAATACTGATACTACCAATATTCTTAGAGAGGCAACAACTAAAGATTTACATTTAGTTGGGAAACTAAATCATGAGATATTTAATATACCTCAATGGCTGCCTCCTAATGTAAAGATTGATATAAAACTACGACTTGCACTGTCCAATTATGTTATACGAAAAGTACTGGACGCTGCACCCGATGTAAAATTCTCTCTCACATCGGCAATACTTCATGTTCGAAAACAACAAGTTATGAATTCTGTGGCTTTTGCAATTGAAAAATTAAGAGCCTCTGGAAATAATATTAAATTGCTCGTGCCTCACACAATCATGAATCAACGTCATATTGCTACAGGTACGCGTACCTATACCGATTCTTCATTTATCAATGGCGATATTCCTTCAAAATTGGCATTAGCTGTTGTATAAAGTGCTACAAAATTCTCATATGAAGAATCACTTTCTGTAACAGCCAAATAAAAGTCTGTAGGTTTATAATCATAATAGCCAGTATCTTCACAGCGATGTTGTAAAAACCAGACTCTTTTATTATTCCAGCAATTAAAGCGTAGCCCAGGTTCTTCTTCCCATAATAACTTAAAGCCACGACGATACCAGTCTCTTAAAAATAAACTGATCTCACTTTTAGGGTTTTTCGCAATCTGGCCAGGATAAGTATTTTCCAATTGATCGCATTTATCATAGTGACAATTGGAGCATAAGAACCTCTATTATGAGATACACAAATCTCTTCAAAACAACAGTTACAGTCTTTAATTTGCACAGCATATCCTCTATGCAATCTACATGGATTGTACAATTTACACTTTTCATTATACTCATCAGCAAAAGTACAATTCTCACAGGATGAGCTGCTGCCTAAAGTATACATGCATAATGGGCATGTGTACAGTTTTTTTATGTTGACTTTCCCACTTGTAGAAAGAAACTGATCCTCGATCAATAGTTTCAACCACCTGGGGACGTGTCTAGACGTGATTTTGCCTAGTAACACAATTTGTATAGAAACAGGGAAGAGAGGAGTTCCTCCATTTGGGGGTGTGTCTAGACATGATTTTGCCTAGTAACAGGGAAGACGGCGTGTCACCTAACCTTGCAAAGGACGGGAATGTTGACAGGTGTGATTTCAGAGGACTGCGGTAGAAATACAATGCTATTTTCTCTATGGATGTCATGACGTTAAAGGGCTGCGGTAGAAATACGGTGATATTTTCCCTATGGATGCCGTGACGTAAGAGGGCTGCGTTTGAAATCTGGGATGGGCTGCGTTTGAATGTATTATGGCCCCACTACTTTCGTAGGGAACAGAAATTAAAATGTTATATTTGTGCAATTAGCAATGGGAAATTGTGCAATTGGCCAATATAGTGCATTCGCTATAGAAACCTGTACTGAAACAGGTCAAGGGAAAACTTACGAGGAAGGTGTTACGAGTAAAACGAGTAAAGGTATTAAATCAGAATGAGGTAAAGAAAAACAAATATAGCCGGTCTCAGGCACATATAAAGTATTCCGTTTCAAGGGCGGAGAAGAGAGGGGAGAGAGTGCAAAAAAAGCAAAAATATGGGCAAATTGTATAAAATATATTTTTTTGTGTCTGAATACTCCTGGTTCAGCCTGAAGCTACCCCCCTCCTCCTTTCTCGCCATACGAGCTTACTCCCTCTATGTTTGCTGCAGGCTTAGTATTTCTGCTACCCGCTCAAGTGCTCGTACAGGAATACATTTTTTCCATTATGCATTTCTTATAGCCAAAGTATCCGAATATATTTTCAGAAATTTTGAAAGGGGGAGGGAGAGGGGTGTTAAAAACAAATTTTCAATGAGGCATTTTTTTTAACATAATTAATTAATTGCACTAATTAAGCGGTACTGGTTAAGAATCCGGTAAGTACGCGAGAAGTGAAGTTTCGTTAATGCTTATATATTAAACAAAATAGGATGAAAATATAATAGTTTATGAAAAAATTGGGCCATATATTTGCACATTAGGGGGGGGGTGTTGGTAAAGAATATAATATATTAAACACGTAACCTAATCTAAACTAACCTAACGCATCCCTGGTACCTTTTATTCCCCCTAAGCACCAAAAAACTAAAATTTATATATAGTCCCCGGAGTGAGAAACCCTTTGTTTATACATTGTCTCTTTGTTTATACAATACCGGGCATTTTTGCAATACAATTATCGTGTACTTACCGGATTCTTAACAAGTACCAAATAAGCATTTTGAGTTGTTTTACGTTTAATATATTATTATTTTTTATTATTCATATATTGTTTTGTTATTACTATTGTGTATAATCAAGTATTATGTTAAGGGATTACAAATGTTTTTACATTTTTAGGAGATTTTCGTCTTCTTGGAAAAGGGCCAGAGAAAAAAAAACTAAAAAAGCTTCGAATAGCTAATCTGCCCCTAGCCCTTCCAAATAACAAAATTTTTGAAATTACATAAATTTCTCTTAATAGTTGAGCGTAATGAGGGAAAGGGAGTTACCAGAGGCTTTCCCCCCATAGGACATTTCTTTTCAAATGAACGCATTAGTCCAAGGGAAAATAGATTAGCACCAACTTGAGGGATAGTTCTTCCCTGAGGAACAGTGAAGGATAAATTCCTGAATTGTCTATGATATTGATCAAAGAAACTTTGTAGATATAGAGAGGAATGTTCCTGTAGTATTTATCTTTCTATATTATGCCCCCCCCCAAAAAAAAAATTAAAAATTGACACATTTTAAACTTCTTTACATGTAAAACATGTTTAACTTGTTTCACACTAGGTTACTGAAAGTCGACTAAGCCAAAATAAAGAAATCGACAACAGAAAAAAATAAAAGCGTAGTAAAAATGAGAAACTTCAAGATGAAGTGTTGCGTATTAGAACTCCTTATATAATTCTACCAAATCTAGACTATTGAGGATCCAAATACTCGGCATAATTCTACCAACTCATAAAAGTAAACATCCTCTTTTGGGGAGTTGCTCTACGAATATCACAATATTGAATCGATATATCCATGTTACTCTGTATAGATAAAAACAAAATATTTCAAAACGGCACCCTGCATCAAATGTTACATATCTAATCATCGGCAGCACAAAAGCATTGCCTAAGATTAAGAGCGATGTGTGCAAAATGTATTATTTATGTTTTATTTCTGACAAAGGCACATCATACAGAATGAGTTGTCACAGAAACTTCGGAAGGAGCTCATTCGATTGGAAATCGAAAGTTATAGTGCCCATTTTAAAGGTCAAAAGCGATCGGAGGGTAACCTGCCCCCTTCCCACCCCTATCAATTCCACAAACACATCATATCAAAATTTTGAGATAGCCATTTTATTCAGGATAGTTAAAAGGTCCTTTAACTATGTCTTTTGGGATGCCAACTCCTCGGCTCAAGAATACCACTTGTTTGGCACCTTCAAAAGACTTAGTATCAGACAGGGTATCAAACAGGGGTATCATTTTGTATTATTAATATTATTATTATAGTTATAGATGTGGTGATTAATTGCAAATTGATAAAGCTCACTTAATGACTCTTTCCTTATATATTTTTATTTGTTTTCTCCATTTTTATGAAGCATATACTTTGCATGTTAAGTGTTTAAATGTTTAATATTATAAGAAGTGTTTCATAATCCCCCTCCAACAGCCATGGAGCCTTTATGGACATTTGTAGATTATTGTGTTATTATTGTATTGTTATATGGAAAATAAATTTATCTATCTATCTATCTATCTATTAATTAATTACAAAAAATGTTTCCAGAAAATAAGTTTTTCAAAGAAAAGTAAAGAACTCCATTAAACAAAAAATGAGCAAAAATAAAATCAAATAATTTACCAAGCGTGAAACTACCATAAATCAGTATCGATAAATAAATGAAACCCAAAACGAACAGAAATTACAATAATTAACCGAGTCAAACTCAACTTTACTGAACACTTTACTGAAAAAATATCAATGTTTTTTGCTTTTATAACTTTAATAAATCAAATAATATTAATATTTTGATTACTAAATATCAGTAAATGTATATTAAATGACAATGCACATTCATTTGTATTTTTTCAGTAAAGTGCAAATTTTGTTCTGTTTACTTTCTGTTTACTTTCTTTGATAGCTTGGATACATTTACGCTATTTTGATTTGGTTAAATTTTAAGAGCAGAAATGGGAGGGTTGGTGCGGGAGGGTGGGAGTGGAAGGGGGATTAGTTGACCTCAAATCACTTTCGACTACTAAAAAGGGCATCAGCCCTTTCTATTTTCAGTCAAATGAGCCCTTTTCGAAATTTCCACGACAACTCCTTCGATACGAAGTGCCTTGGTCTAAACAACAACAACAACAAAAAATAATAGATTATACCCACTTCAATCTTTACTATAAAAAATGTCAAGCCTTCCAATCACTTTCGACTATTAAAAAGGGCACTAGGCCTTTCGATTTCCAATCAAATGAGCCCTTTTGGAAACGACAACGCTTTCTATAAGCACCTTATATGCCCCCAGGGCATAAATTACAACCCTTACCCTAAGGTCTGTTAGGATGGTTGTCATCCTTTAAAACCGAATTTCCAGGACTATCAACTAAGTTAAACAACATGGCTATCTCAAAATTTTTATTGTATGTGTTTGGGGACATGGTGGTTGTGAGAGGGGCGGTAGTCACTCTCCAATCATTTTCAGCTATTAAAAATGACCCTAGACCTTTTAATTTCCAATCAAATGAACCCTTTTGAAGTTTCTACGACAAAACTTTCAGTAAAAATCTTATATGCCCCAGGGGATAACTTACAACCCTTGCCCTGAGTGTTGGGGGGGGGGTGTCATTCTCAGAGACCTAATTTTCAGAACTTTCCACTACGTTGAACAAAATGGCTATCTGAAAATTTTGATTGGATGTGTTTGGAGGAAATGTGGGCGTGAGAGGGGGGATAGTTACCCTCCAATCACTTTTGACTATTACAAAGGGCACTATCCCTCTCAATTTCGAATTAAATGAGTCGCTTTTGAAGTTTCATGACAACTATATCTATAAGAACCTTATAAACCCCCAGGGCAGAACTTACAACCTTTGCCCTTGGGGCTCTGGGGGGTTAGTCTTCCTCAAATACATACTTTCCAAATCATTATAGCGCGTTGAACAAAGTGGCTATGTCTTAGCCTTGATTGAACGTATTTGTAGAAATGGAGGGCGTGAGAGGGGGGTTAATTACTCTCCACTCACTTTCGACTATTAAAAAGGACAATTTCAATTTCCAATCAAATGAGCCCCTTTTGAAATTTCTATAGCAACTTTCTATATAAACTTTATATGCCCCCAAGTCATAACTTACAACCCTTGCACTGAGGGCTCTGAGGCGTTTGTCATCCTAAAAGACCTGATTTTGGAAACTTTCAACTATACGTTGAACAAAATGGATATCTCAAAATTTTGATTGGATGTGTTTGGGAAATTGTGGGCGTGAGAGGGGGGTTAGTTGCTCTCCAATCCCTTTCAACTATTAAAAAAGGCACCAGCTCTTTCAATTTCCAGTTGAATAAGCCCTTTTCAAGTTTCTGCGCTTTCAATAAAACCTTATACGCCCGCGGGGCAGAACTTACAACCCTTGCCCTGAGGGCTATGGGGGGGGGGAGGAGGGTTGTCATCCTTAAGGACCTAATTTCCAAAACTTTCAACTACGTTGAATAAAATGATTATCTAAAATATTGATTGCATATGTTTGGAGAAAAGATGAGCGTGAGAGGGCGGATAGTTGCCTTCAAATCACTTTTGACTATTAAAAAGGGCACTAGCCCATTGAATTTCGAATCGAATGAGCCCTTTTTCAAGTTTCTACGAAAAATATTTCAATAAAAATCTTTTATGCCCCCAGGGCATAACTTATAACCATTGCATTCAAGACTGTAGGGGGAGTGTCCTGCTCAAAGGTATAATTTCCTGAACTTTGAACTGCGTGGAACAAAATGGCTATCTCAAAAGCTTTATTGGATGTGTTTGGGGAAATGATGGGCGTGGAAGGGAGTTTCTAAGACAACTTCTTCGGTACAAAGTGCCCAGCTCTAAAGGAAAAAATTAATAAATAATACATTGTGCCAACATCGTTCTTATATGCACCCAGGGCATAACTTAAAACCCTTGCCCTGAGGGTTGTGGGGGAGTGTCCTGTTCTTTACCTAGTCCCCGTTTCTTTTCTCGTTCTTGAGTGTCCCCGTTCTTTACTTAGGCAGCGCGATCGTGCTGCCCTTGATTTATACAACAACTTTCTGTATAAAACTTATATGCCCCCAGGGTATAACTTACAACCCTTGCACTGAAGGCTCTGAGGGGGCTATCATCCTAAAAGACCTAATTTCCAGAACTTTCAACTACGTTGAACAAAATGGATATATCAATATTTTTATTGGACGTGTTTTGGAAAATGGTGGGCGTGAGAGGGGCGTTAGTTGATATCCAATTATTTTCAACATATAAAAAAGCCACTAGCCCTTTCAATTTCCAATTGACTGAGCCCTTTTGAAGTTTCTACGACAACACTTTCAATAAAAACTTTATATGCCCCAGGGCATAACTTACAACCCTTGACCTGAGGGTTGTGGGGGAGGGGAGGGTTGTCATCCTAAAAGACCTAATTTCCAGAATGTTCAACTACGTTGAACAAAATGGATATATCAAAATTTTGATTAGACGTGTTTTGGAAAATGGTGGGCGTGAGAGGGGCGTTAGTCGCTATCCAATCATTTTCAACTATTAAAAAGGGCACTAGCCCTTTCAATTTCCAATTGACTGAGCCCTTTTGAAGTTTCTACGACAACACTTTCAATAAAAACTTTATATGCCCCAGGGTATAACTTACAACCCTTGCCCTGAGGGCTGTGGGGGAAAGGAGGATTGTCATCCTTAAAGACCTAATTTCCAAAACGTTCAACTACGTTGAATAAAATGGCTATCTAAAAATTTCAATTGGATGTGTTTGGGGAAAAGGTGAACGTGAGAGGGGGGTTAGTTGCCCTCAAATCACTCTTGACTATTGAAAAGGGTACTATCCTTTTGAATTTCAAATCGAATGAGCCCTTTTTCAAGTTTCTACGACAAAAATTTCGATCAAAATCTTATATGCCCCCAGGGCAAAACTTATAATCCTTGCCATGAGTTTTGCGGGGGAGTGTTTTCCTCAAAAATATATTTTCTATTTGGAAATCAACTACGCTGAACAAAATGGCTATCTAAAAATTTTCATTGGATGTGTTTGGGGGAACGATGGGCGTGGGGGGGGGGGGGCTAGTTGCTCTCCAATCACTTTCAACTATTAAAAAAGGCACTAGCCCTTTGAATTTCCATTCGAATGATCTTTTTTTGAATTTTCTACGACAACGCCTTCTTTAAAATCCTTATATGTCCCCAGGGAATAACTTAACACCCTTGCCCTGAGGGTTGTGGGGGAGTGTCCTCCTCAAAAACGTATTTTCTATCTGGAAATTAACTACGCTGAACAAAATGGCTATCTCAAAATTTTGATTGGATCTGTTTTGGGAAATGATGGACGTAGGGGGGGCTAGTTGCCCTCCAATCACTTTTGACTATTAAAAAGGGAACTATCAATTTTTATTTACAATAGAATGTTCCATTTTTTTATTATACATGACAACACCTTCTATAAAATACCTATATGCCCCCAGGGCATAACTTAAAACCCTTGCCCTGAGGGTTGTGGGGTAGTGTCCTCCTCAAAAACATATTTTCTATTTGGAAATCAAATACTCTAAACCAAATGGCTATCTCAAAATTTTGATTGGATGTGTGTGGGGGAATGATGGGCGTGGGGGGGGGGGGGCTAGTTGCCCTCCAATCACTTTCGACTATTAAAAAGGGCACTCGCTACTCCAGTTTCCAATCGAATGATCCCTTTTCAAAGTTTCTACGACAACTCCTTCGATACGAAGTGCCCGACTGAAGAAAAAAAAAACACATTGTGCCCACATCGTTCTTTACTTAGGCAGCGCTAACGCGCTGTATATGAGTTGGAAATTCCAGGGTATGCTTAAAGGGGAAGATAACTTGAACAAAAGTCAATACTTAAACGCTACTACTACTACTACTAATACTGCTTCTGTAGCGAGTACTACCATGGTTGGGGTTATTGAAGTGAAAATTTAGTGAGATGTTGAGGGGGAAGTTTAACTAAATTAAAACATACTATGTGCATACAGATTGTCAAAAGGACGGATCAGCAATATCTTTGGAACGGCTTATCGTATCGAGCTGAAAGTTCAAGCAAATCATGTGGGGGGTTTTCAACTGGCCAAAACGCTTTATGTGCACATTACTACTGCTATAACACTGCTGCTACTGCTGTTACTATTACTACTAGTACAACATTACTACTGCTATTACAGCTCCTACAACTACCACAACTACTATTCTAATAGTAATATTAAGACTAAGGGTATTAAGATAAAAATTTGAGAAAATATATAGGGAAATCTAATCTAAATCAAAGCACACTATATGCACGCAGATTATCAAAAGGCTAAGGAATGGATCAGGGAATTAAGTTAGAACTTTCAGGGAAGATGAATTGACGAAACGACAATATGTACACGCTACTACTAATACTGCTACCACTGCTACTTCAACTAATACTCCAGCTACTACTTCTATTGCAACTACTACTCGCGCAAAGAGCGTTAAGATGAAAATTTCAGGGAGTTTTGAGGGGGAAGTTGAACTAAATTAAAACACACTATGACTACACAGGTTCAAAATGGCATGCCAGTAATATCATAGTAACGGCTGATTGCATTAAGTTAAATTTTCCGAAGCTTGATGAGGGGCATATTCACGAGATCAAAAGGCAACGTGATCATTCTACTGCTGCTATTAGTGATTGTATTACTGTTAATTCCCCTATATTCTACGACTACTACTACTAGTACTGTCGCTACTATTAAAACTTTGGCTAAGTGCATAACTGTGAAATTTTTAGAAAATATTGAGGGGGGAAGTTGATCAAAATAAAACATGTCGTATGCATACAGGATGCCGACAAAGCGTATTAGAAATATTTTAGGAACGACTACGTGTGTGAAGTTGAAACTTAATGGGATTCTTGTTGGAGATATTCAATTAGCAAAGAGGCAATGTTTGCATCCTACTACGTCTGCTACTACCACTCCTAATACTACTACTACTACTGCCAATACTACTACTACTACTACTACTACTGCTGCTATTGCTACTGCTACTGCTGCTACTAAAGGTAGGCCTGCTACTAGTTCTACGACCATAACATAGACAGTTCAGTTCAGTTAATTTTAGTTAACGTCAAAAATGTATTTAACTGATATTCCAATACCCGCCCCAAGAAAGATACATAAATGCACTTGCGACTGGGCGGGTATATACAACTCATCCAATAACTAATAATTAACTATAAACAAAGGAACAACAAATAATAAAAAAAGAAAAAAAGCACTTTCGACTGGGCGGGTATATACAACTCATCCAATAACTAATAATTAACTATAAACAAAGGAACAACAAATAATAAAAAAACAAAAACAAAAAGAAACTATGAACTTTGACCTAACAAATATTTTTTCAATTTATTTTTAGATAAACCCAGGTGCTCAGCCACCCGAAACAGAGTTCCACACATTAGGTCCTTAAAATATAGTATGGAAGCCACTTAAAATATAGTATAGCCGGCCCTGGTGCCACTTCTATTCGGAACAATGAAGTCACTATCATGACGAGTTTCAAAATGGTGCAAAGACTTATTGTCACTAAAATAATCCCAAAAAACCTTTGGACTAATATTATTCCAGCATTGATTGGCAAATATTCCTATTTGGTAGTCCCGTAGTGGTCCTACATTCAACACTTGCAACTTGTTGAAGCAAGCTGAAGTTCTATGTATACTTTCAACATACCCACTAATAAGACGCATCGCTATATTTTGAATAGTCTTAATAAAGTTAAAATTCACATAAAAATTGCTTGTCCATAACATACAGGCATACAAAGCATATGGGTATATCAAAGCATGGTATAAAAGCAATAAGACTCTTTGGGGTAAAAAAATTTTTAAACGACGAATCACTCCAAGGCCACGTGCAACCTTTGTTGCGGCAACATCACTGTGACGTTTCCACGAAAAATTACAATCAATATGAAAACCTAAGTACCGGATTTCCTGAACTTGAACTACAGGCTTATTATTAAAGAAAATTCTACCATCAATATCACTGGGTTTGCCTACTCTAGAATATACAATAAAGTTAGTCTTTGTAACATTTACTGATAACAAACTCAAACTAGTAAAAGCAAGGAAATTTCTCAGAACACAGTTCACTTTCCACACAAGACCATCCAAACAACGATTAGAGAACTTAACAGCAGTGTCATCACCAAATGACGTTAAGAAACAATCTGGAAGATAAAACCTCGTACTATCCACATAAAGCAGATACAGCAGTGGACCACAGACCAATCCCTGTGGCACACCACACGACACTGAATAAGGGTAAGAAAAACATCATCAATCATCACTTTAATAGACCTATCACACAAATAACTTTCAAACCTCTTCAAATTCACTCCTTTAATACTTAATCATTTTAATCTTTGCAATAAAATTTCTTTTAATCTACCGTGTCAAATCCTTTCCCAAAATCAAAATATACTGTTAGGGAGATTTCACCATTTTTTTTTAAATTTGTTTGTACAAAATCAGCAAGATGAACGACAGCATGAGTAGTGGAATAACCATTTCGAAACCCGACTTGGGTGTCACTGAGTAGGCTATGTTTCATGAGATGGTCATATAGACGGCGATGAAACACTTTTTCCAACATTTTTGACAATAAAGGCAGTATCGATATTGGTCTGCAGTTTCCGGAATCTGACCTGACTTTACACCCCCTTTGTAAAGCGGGATAAATTTAGCTTGCTTTAAAGCTTCTGGAAAGGTCCCCGTTTCTATAGATAAGTTGAAAACATGGAGAATACATGGTAATATATACATTAGCACAGCTTTAAAAGTTTTCATATTCGCGCAATCTATCTCAGCATAATTCGATTTTATATTTTTTATTATTTTAATCACTTCATCACTTGTGCGCTTTTCAAACTGGAACTCAACAGTATCTCCACGAGAGTCCACGAATTCCTCGCTAAGAAAATTTTCCCTGTCACATCTTACATTCTCTTGAACAGACGATCCAGCCTGAGAATAAAACTGGCCAAAATAATTCACCACTACATTTTTATTACTCACATAACTTTCATTTATATCAATGCAAGGGGACTGACTACTTTTCTGATTTCCCATAAGCTCATGTGGTGTAACCTGTCATGTGGCTTTGGTATCTCCTTTACTATCAGAAGACTTTTCTTCAAAATACTTCTTCTTTGCTTGCCTTCTCATACTGTTCCCCTTATTTCTCATTCGCTTAATTCTGCAAAATCTTCATCACCCTGACTATTAAGAGATTACTCATATAACAAGTTCCTTTTTTTATCTTGTCTATTATTGCCTCCATAATCCACGGCTTGCGAGGATCATCCCTCTTTTGTTTGGTTAAACGCAAGGGGCATGTTTTCTCATAAATCGGTTGGAAAAATATAAATGAACTGATAAACGCTAGAGAAGAATCACCTGATATCTCTAGGACCGAGTCCCACTTGATACAGCTCAACTCCTCAGCACAGTTACCCAAATTTTGCTTTTTCAGCTGACGTGTCAGTATTTTTCTAGCCGGGATACGTCGTTTTATAAGACACGTTACATGAACAAATACCGGGAGATGATCCAAGCTAGGATGTATTGAATAAAAAAAACAAGTTTTTTTTTAAAATGAAAGTAAGGAGCGACATTAAAACTTAAAGCGAACAGAAATTATTCCGTATATAAAAGGGGCGGTCTCTCCTCAACGCCTCGCTCTTTACGCCAAAGTTTTTATTATTATAAAAAATAAAGTTGTGAGACAAAGTCAAACATTAGCGTAAAGAACGAGGCGTTGAGGAGGGGACTGCCCATTTCATATACGGAATATGGTCTGTTCGTTTTAATTTTTAATGTCGCTCCTTACTTTCAGTTAAAAAAAAAATTATTTAATTTCTGAACGTGTTTGAATTAATGCAGCTTTGATTTTGGCTCATCGTATTTGAATAATTAAAACGAAATTTGCAGATTAGTTTTACTTTTTTTTGGCTAAATGGCTGTCTCGAAATTTTGTTCTGACGTAACTTAAGAATTAACTTACATAACGAACTTCTATATTCGTATGTTTTTATTACGTACATAGGGAGTTTGTCCCCCCCCCCTAGTCAATACCTCACTCTTTACGCTAAAGTTCGAATTTTGTTCGAATCACAAACCCCTGAATCACAAAGGCCGGTTAATTAGAATAGATAGCTCTTTTGAAAGTAATAAAAAACTTTAGCGTAAAGAGCGAGGTATTGACTAGGGTGTGAACCTCCTCATATAAGTAATAATTTCTGTTCGTGTTAAGTTTTAATGTTGCTCTTTACTTTCAGTTGAAAAAATTCCTTTTTTTATCTAATTTCTGATCGTTTTTTAAATAATGCTGGGAAATCCGGCGCCCCCTTCATAGAAATGTGCCTTCTCCCAAGGAAATATCCTCCATGGAAAGATCCTACTCCGTAACCCCCTCCTCTGACCCTTCCACCAGAAAAAAAATCCCTCCTGAAATCGTCTGTATACTTTCCATTAACCAATATTATATGTAAGCAATGGGCAAAGTTCATAACTTGCAGCCCTTCCCCTGGAACTCTGGGGCATTAAGTTATCCTAAAGACATATGTAATTTTCGACTATGCTGAACAAAATAGCTTTCTAAAAATTCTGATTGGGTTATTTCGGAAGAAACATGAGTGTTGGAGGGGGACAAGTTGCCCTCCAATTTTTTTGGTCACTTAAAAAGGGCAATAGAACTTTTGATTTCCGTTCGAATAAGTCCTCTCATGATATTCTAGGACTACTGGATTGATACAATCACCCCTGGGGCAAAAATAAAATGAACACGCATCCGTGATCTTTCAAAATTCCAAAATTCCACATCTTTGCAGATAGAAGCTTGAAACTTTTATAGTAGGGTTCTCTGACACTCTGAATCTGATGGTGTGATTTTCATTAAAGTTTTATGACTAGGGGTTGTTTCCCCCTTTTTTCGAAAATAAGGCAAATTTTCGCAGGCACGTAATTTTTGATGGCTAAGACTAAACTTGATGAAATCTATATATTTGAAATCAACATAAAAGTCTGATTCTTTTGATGTATCTATTCGTATAAAAACTCCGTTTTTTAGAGTTTTGGTTACTATTAAGCCGGGTCACTCCTTACTTACAGTTCGTTACCACGAACTGTTTGACTATCATATCTGAGTAGCTCTGGCTCAAATAGCTAGGTCCTACGAAAACGTTATCAATTAAGGTTGCGGAATGAGTGGAGTTTCGGGTAGGTATACAAGATAAATGGTAAAGGTCACTTGAAACCGTAGAATTAAAAAAAATCCAAATTTTCATCTGAAAAATCTAAAAGGTTATAATTAAAATCACCCATACAGAAAAATCCACTCTTGTGGACGAAATCAACCTCATCAATTCATCAAAACCTGCTACAAACTCATCCAGGCGAGCATTGGGCGGCTTATACACCACACTAATTAAAGCTTTCTTTTTTTTCTAATTCAATTTCGAAACAAAAACTTTCAATCTTACCTTCTATCCGTACACCCAAATCCTCCCTCACCATATACTTCATATTTTTATTTATCAAAAATCCCAGGTCTCCTCGTTTCATAGTTGCATATCCTGGAAAAGAAAAAGCCGAGAGAGATTTTCAGAACTCAAAAAAGTTTCACAAATACCCATTATATCAAATTTTGAAGGAGATACCTCAATCATCTGCAGAACATCTAAATATCCTGTAGTGAGGTGGTAATTCCACGTGCAAAGACACAGCAATAAATCTGAGCTAGCTTGCGACGGCAATATGTAAGAACTCTCACGAATATGCTTTGAATTAATAATAGACAAATCCTTACTTCCGATTTGAGCCTCTAAATGATCTTCAATACGGAGCGGATTACGCATAAATCTATTCAATGAAGAAATATCATGCATCATATATGACGAAATAAACTAATTTTTCTTTTTTTAAAGAAAAAAACAAGAATAGAGCTTACTACTAAAAAAAATAAAAAACAAACAAATAACTAACAAACAATAAAACACAAACAATCAACTTTGACTATCACACAAAAGGGTGTCAACAAGTGAGTGGATTCATGTTGGGTGACTATCATCCTGCTTATCCTGATTCATCCTGATAGCATCCTTATAGCATCCTGATTATATGAGGATTATATTTTTACGTGCATAACGATGTTGTAAATTTTTACGCCATAACTTACATGACGTCATTATATTTTTTTTACGTGCATAACGTCATTGTAATTTTTACTACTTGGCGTCATTTACAAAAACAAAAATTAAGGTTATTAACGATTTTTCTCAGAATTCTGACCTATCTAGATCGTTTTTAATGAGAAAATATCCCAAGATACCTAGTACCAGGAGCAACTACCAGCCACCAGGCCCCGGCAATCGACACATGGAAGGCTTCTATATATGGATTCTCGTTGTTTCTTGTCTTCTAACCACAGACAATCTGTTGTCTTTTCATCCTGCAGTCTTTTCAAAGATATTTGATTATTAAAGCAAGTCCGATTTCTAACAACGGTATCTACTAAGCTTCATACCTTTTAGTGTTCTTTTTTAGGTTTTTGAATTGTTGTAATCCCTTGTTAAAATATATATATACGAATATTTTTGCATGTACCAGTTTTTTTCTCTTTACGCAAATTAAAGTCTTTCAATATTTTGTCTTTTTAAAGATATTTGGTTATTAAAGCAAGTCCAATTTCTAACAATGAATTCTACTAAGCTTCAAACTGTCGGTTTTATTTTTTAAGGTTTTTGATTGGTTGTAATCCATTGTTAAAATGTATACAAATATTTTTGCAATTACCAGTTTTTTGCTCTTTATTCAATTAAATGTCTTTTCATACTTCAATATATTCAAAGATATTTCATTATTACAGCAAGTCCGATTTCTAACAACGATTTTTACTAAGCTTCAAACTTTTGGTTTTATTTTTGAAGGCTTTTGAATTGTTGTAATCTCTTGTTAAAATGTATACAAATATGTTTGCAATTACCAGTTTTTCTCTCTTTCCGCAATTCAATGTTTTTTTATACTGAAGTCTATTCAAAGATATTTCATTATTAGACAAAGTCCAACTTCTTACAACGATTTCTACTAAGCTTCACACTTTTGGTTTTCTTGTTTAAGGTTTTTGGTTTGTTGTAATCTTTTATTAAAATATATAAAAATAGTTTTGCAATTGCCAGTTTTTTGCTCTTTACACAATTTTATGTATTTCAATACTGTATCTTGACAAAGATATTTGATTATTAAAGCAAGTCCAATTTCTAACGACGATATCTACTAAGCTATAAACTTTAGGTTTTATCTTTTAAGGTTTTTGAATTGGTATAATCCCTTGTTAAAATATACACAAATATTTTCACAATTACCAGTTTTTTGTTCTTTACTCAATTAAATTTCTTTTCATACTGAAATCTATTCAAATATATTTGATTATTACAGCAAGACCGATTTCTAATAACGATGTCTACTAAGCTTTAAACTTTTGGTCTTATTGATAAAGGTTTTCGAATTGTTGTAATACCTTCTTAAAATATATACAAATATTTTGGAAATTACCATTTTTCTGCTCTTTACGAAATTAAATTTCTTTTCATACTGAGTCTATTCAAAGATATATGATATATGCACAGACTCGGCACGTGGCAGGCTTCTATATAAAGATTCTTTATATGGATTTTCATTGTTACTTGTCCTATAACCACAGACAATTTGTTGTCTTTTCATACTGTTGTCTTTTCAAAGATATTTGATTATTAAAGCAAGTCCAATTTCTAACAACGATTTCAACTAAGCTTCAAAATTTTGGTTTTGTTTTTTAAGGTTTTTTAATTGTTGTAATCTCTTGTTAAAATATATACAGATATTTTTGCAATTACCAGTTTTTTGATATTTTTTTTTCTCAATTAATTGTCTTTTCATACTGCAATCTATTGAAAGATATTTGATTATTACAACATGTCCGATTTCTAACAACTTTTAACTTTTAAAATACGATTATAATTCTCTAACAAACCTCAAGGAAAACCTCCCTGATAGCCTTATTGAAAACCTCAGTTTTTAGTAAAATACTGGGTTTTAGGATTCTACAAATAATAGGAAATATTACGATTTAGTTTCTTTAATTGTTGTTATCTACGAAGCAACAGTTTGTGTTTGTTCTAAGTTTAAACTTTGTTCTTTACTTCCGTAAGAAAATTGTTTTTCGATTATTTTTTGTTAGCTTTTATTTTTTCCAAACATACACAATTAACTTTACCAAAAGATGTTTGTTTTGTTTAGATGATGAAATTAAAGAAGTCAATACAATTGTTCGTTATATCTGACATTGATAGATTGTATATTTGACAGTATACATAAATGACACTGTATATTGTAAATTCTACCTTTCTTAAAATTCCCCGCAAAATATTTACATTTTTTCACCTAACTAAAAAGTATGAAGGGTAAATTGTCCAGGGTATCTTTAAAAATTTGCGCCCAAGAAATTCTACTTTTCAGGAAAAGTTACAATAAATATAGTTTTTTTTTTCATTAAGCAGTATTTTTTTCAAAACTCTATTTCTCGCATACCAAGGAGCTCGAACGGGGATCAACCAGTTTGTGTTAACGAACTGTAAGTAAGGAGCAATGAAGTTCACTAGTAACCAAAACTATAAAAAACGGAATTTTGATGCCAATAGATATATCAAAAGAATTGGCTTATTATGCTGATTCCAAATATATAAGTTTCATTAAGTTTAATGTTACCCATCAGAGGCTACGAGCCTGAAAAAATTTACCGGATTTTCGAAAAAGGGGGGAAACATCCCATAAAAATTAAAGAATCTTAATGAAAATCAAGCCATCAAATTCTGTGCACTGAAAAACCCTACCGTAAAAATGTGGAATTTCGTGCTTTTTGCCAGAAGAAGGATCACGAATACATGTTTGAATTTTGTCCTAATTCTTTGAGAACAACTTCTGAAGCACAAGGGTCGTTAAATTAGAACAATATGAAGTTTCTTAAAAAGTGATTAGATACTTTAGCGCAAAGAACGATGTGTTGAGGAGGGGGCAGCCCCCCTCATATAGGTAATAATTTTTTTCGTTTTATGTTTTAATGTTGCTCCTTACTTTCAGTTGAAAAAACTTGTTTTTAAATTTAATATACAAAAGGAGGGATTGTAAGCCTTCCATTAAGAACTTTTGGCAAATAGGGTATAATGTTTTTCTAAAGATGCTTTTCAACCTTTCCACTCCAGAAGTGGCACTTTACGATGGAGCTACGATGGACAAACCTACAAGAGGTACTGTAGGTAGAAGGATATAGTAAATTATTTTATAATTAAGACAAATTGAAAAAATCTCACATTAAGAGAGGCAGTAGCTTTTATATGAGCCGTTAAACAACTCTCTGCGATCTTGCTGCATCCTGCTAGTTTTGGCAGAATTAATAATTTAAAATACATATTTAGATGCATGCCTATCATGAGGACAAACTTTTCTTCTTTTTCAAGGGGTATGGGTTCTCAAAGTCTCCAGCTGAAGGATTAAACCATAAAAAATCAATAGACTGTTTTAGAATTTGCATAACCCGGCATTTTAGTGCTCTTTGGATCAAAGTTGATATTTTGTGGCAGAAACTACCATTTCGATATGGTATAGACTCTTTTGCTATTTAAAAAGTCATATGTTGATGGTTGATGAACAGCCTAGCCATTCACTGCAGCTATCAGCAGAAAACTCATAAATACAGACTAAAGACACTCATGTCATACTATATCCACACACTATTTTTTAATATGAGAAGGGAAGCTGAAAATCTCCTAGATGGAATTTCAGACCATAAAATCCATTGGTTGTATTACAAATTACTATTCTTGCTATTTTGGTCGTCTTTGGGCAAAAATGGACGTTTGGTGACACAAAACGGCAGAAGAGCCCAATTTGTTTTTGTACAAAAGAGTAAAAAAAAAGTAAAAAAGAGTAAAAGAGAGTCATCATCTGCTAACAATTTATCAAAAGCCTTAGTAATCCCTGCATTATTAATTTATTATCAGTTGATGATTTATGAATAAACACAGAGCTCACTGTGGCATTCACGTTATATTTTAGAGTCGTTTTTCAAAACTGAGTACCGAAAATTGCTGTGCCAGGGTCTAGTCGGGTAACAAACTTCCAGTGCCGGGTTCCAGTCGGGTAACAAACTTCCAGTGCCGGGTTCCAGTCGGGTAACAAACTTCCAGTGCCAGGTTTTACGCCATGAACAATCGACTGGTTTTATTAAAATTTAAATTCTCTGCCATTTTGACCCTCTTTGGCCGAAAAATGATGCTCAGTGGCAAAAAATGGTAGAAACACCACTTTGCTATGGCTCATCAATATAGGGGCTTATAAACTCCTGTCTATAACGATCGTTTAAAACGATTTCCTATCTTAGAGTTTTCATTTTCATGCATTTTTACCCTACTTAGGCAAAAATTGATGTTAGGTGACACAAAATGGTTGAACACACAACTTTGCTGTGGAATTATCTCGTGTGTTACTAAAAACAGGAGCACGATTTCCTATAAAATGAGCCTTCTTCCAACATTCTACAACCGCTGATTCGACAAGATAACCCATGGAAAAAAAGAAAAAAGAAATATATCAGTGCCTTCAAATCAAAAGGTGATTTTCATTGCTGTTAAATGGGAGGGGGCTCTAATTATCCTGTACATAGTTTTCAACCATACTGATTCTAATTGTGCAGTTTTCTGATTAAAAGTTTCTGATTAGTAATTTCACTCTACAATGCTTTTGGCCGTATCCCAAACCACATTTTTTTTAGACATATTAGGTCTTTTAAACAAACATTTTCACAATAATAATGCAAATTCATCTGTTCCGTGAACTTAAGGGTGTATCGTAAGCAACCCCTACCCCTAATGTGTCATTAGTACTAGTTTAAAGTAGGGCAATTCCCTTAAGCTGCAGAGATTTCGTCAAGCTATTATAAGCCTAGTTTGTGAAGCCATGAAATTAAGCTAAATAATTCTCGAAAACGAGACAATTCTTTTGAATTATTACTTTAAAATTAATTTTAGCTTTAATTCTATGACAAAGCAGATTAAAATCAGGTTCACCAATTGGGGGGAGGGAACAATTGCCCCTTAGATTTTGAAAAATAGCTTTTCTGTCTTTTTCATTAAAAAGCTGAAAAATAAAGAACAAATTTTCTGGAAAATACTTTTTTTTTGGTAAAACTTTGTTATCTTCCCCCTATAGATTTTCGCGAATTGGCACAGAAATCAAGTGCCAGCTGCGTAAATTTTCTGCTTCTCAATGGAGACACTAAAAGCTACAGTAAAAATTGTGGCGATGTTTTTTGGTTTCATATTAAATTGAAGGATATCAGACTGATACCAGTTTCCCATACTCTTTGATGTGAGTTTGAGAAACGGACAGTTGTCAGCATAATATACTTTGTTTCTCTTAAGACTACTCCTCTCATTGACGTTTAAAATCACTTATCAGTACGACGAAAATTACAGTCACTATTGCGTCACCTCTACTCGATAATTTAGTTGAATTTAATATTGACTTACTACGAATATCACTTTTCAGAGTTCATAGAATTGACATAACTTTGAAATTCCACTATTTTGTGCATCCATAGAAAACAAAAGTATCACCTAGCAATATATTCTGCTTGTTAATGTTTATTAAATAAAAAAAAAAAATTCAACTAAAAGTAAGTGGCAAATTTAAAGCTTAGAACGAACAAAAATTACTTCGTATGCGAGGGGACTGCCCCTTCCTCAACTCTCGTTCTTTATGGTAAAGTCTTAAATTTTTTTGAAAATAATTCTCATTCAAATTCAACGGCCCTTGTGTTTGAGCAGTCTTCTTAACGAATTGTGAAAAAAAACTATAGCTTCAGAGTGAAGAGCGAAGGCTCATATAAGGAATAATTTCTGTTCATTTCAAGTTTTAGGGTTGCTCCTTACTCTCAGTTGAAAAACTGTTTTTTTTTAAATTTCTGACTGTTTTTTTTTTAAATCATGCAAGGAAATCCCCTCTCTGTTAACCCTGAAAACTTCCCCCAGGAAAATTTCCTCCTTGAAGAAAATTCTCCCTTTGAAAAATGTTCCCCCTCCCTCCTCCTCAGGAAGCTACACCCCAAAAATTTCCGTATATTACCCAGTAACAAGTAGATGGACATTCAGTTACCCTACAATTTTTTGTGCACTTAAAATGAACACTAGAACTTTCGAGTTCCATTCGAATGATGCCTCTACCGATCTTCTAGGACTAGGGTCATTAGTTCGATACGATCACCCCTGGAAAAAAACAATAAAAATTAAAAAATAAATACACATATTCCTGATCTTTCTTCAGGCAAAAAAAGAAAAAAATACACTATTTGACATTTTCGTAGACATGAGTTTGAAACCTATGCAGTGGGGTTTTCTGATATGCTCAATATGATGGTGGGATTTCATTTAGATCGCTTGATTTTGAGGATGTTGTCCCCCTTTTTCAAAAATCAAGCAAATTTTCTCAGATTCTTAGCTTTTGATGAGTAACTTTAACCTTAATGAATTTTATCTATTTGGAATCACCATAAAAATACATATCTATTTATATATCCATTGTTATCAAATTCTGTTTCTTAGAGTTTTGGTTACTATTGAGTCGACTCCTGGGCAACGTTGTAGTGAAACGTGTGAATAAAACGTAAAATACGAACAACTTCAATGCTATTATTTATACCGTTTGTAATTTGTCGGGTTGAAAATTATTTAACTTTTAAGCAAATAGATTCCGATTGATCAATCAGGCATTTAAGGCATTGAAAATGGAAAAGATGCAAGTTAGGAATAGCAATTTCTCTATTGGTAAAATGAACCCTGCAAAAGACACCAAAGACCTATTTGGACAAAGACATTGGTAATCAACAATCGCGAGAACAGATTTGTTTATCAACAATCATAGACCGTCGACAATTTTTCAAGGGAACACAGATTTTTATTATTACTGCAAATAAACAGCAGTATTTTAAAAACTAATTGAATATTGTTTTACTATTTTCAATTAAACTTACTTTTGTTTTTTTCGGTTTTCACTCTCTATACAGCTTTTTGCTCTCTGATCAAATTCTAAAGTTTTAGTCTTAAGCAGAAAACTTGTCCAGTGCCCTTTACAGAGGAAAGGGGTAGGTAAATCAAAAGAAAGTATCTTCTCATGTTTGTTTTAGAGATCAAACTAACAATAAATATGACAACCTTAATGGTAAAGTAACAATTTTTTCTTTTCTAAAATTTTAATAGCAAAAACAAATTTGTTTGTCAAACAAAAAGTTTGACGAACAACAATTCCAAATGTTGGTCGTTTTCATATAAAATGATCTACAGAACCTTTGTTGGTCGCTGGAACACGATTATGGATCAGCAGCATCGCCAGAAAAAGCCTGAAGACATATATTAGTATATCGTAAAGCATAAGCGGAAATATAGCAAAAGTACAGGCATAGTATAAGTAGACAATAGTTGAAAAATAATACTGTAGGAACAAACTTTTGAAGCCAGTTTCTATCGATTTTTATTTTCCAATTATGTGAAACTACTATGACAGTGAAATCAAAAGAATATAGTCACTCATATTTCTTGGTATTTGTATCACCATGTATGATTAAAGCCTAACTTAACAATAAATTTTAGCATGCAAATATGAATACATTAGGGTATAGGGAAGTAAAGAAAGCAAAACATACTATACCCATACTTCCATAGCTCTTACAATTAAAGTTGTTGAAATATTTAGGAAACACTTGGGTACTAAATATGTACAAAGTTTGAGGTCATTGTCAAGATCGTTACATATGCTTTACTCCAGTTTCCTGTTGTCTGGAATTAAAAATCCCCCCTCCAGCTCTCTTGACAGAATTCCTTTCACTCTTCCGTTCTTAGCGGCCATATGTGTCATATCAAAGAAGAACACCTTTGCTTTATTGACATTCCAAAACGATTTATTTTCTTTTCATTGACTCGAGAAAATGTTTTGCTATAGATAGATAACGAGAATTTTTTCTGCTGAATTCTCGGAGAAGAGAAAGTTCAAGCATTAGGCATCTGAAAATAAAAACGGGTCAATTTCTGATTTCCATGTTCCTTTTTCTAAATAATAATTAAAAGTAGTTGGCGATTTTGCGCTTCCAATAGATATGAGAACCTTTGGTTGAATTGGAGAGAAAAATAAAAGAAGGTTAAACGCATGTTGTATCATGATTGTAGCAATCGGTAAAACATAGTAAATAGCAAGGACCATAGTAACCAATCTATTCTTTCTAAACAATACACTCGATAAATATTGAGCAGTTTACATAAATGACCTACGAATAAAATCAAAATACCCCTCGTTTCTTTTTTTTCTCCTTCCAAATATAATAATCACTTTTGCAGCAATTCCAATTTTAAGCCTTTTTTAACCCCCTGAAAACGATATTCTTTTCTATAGTTTTTGGGTAAAAAAAGGGTAAAAAAAATTGTTTCCAAACCTACTATTTGATTTTATATCCCTTTTGTGTAATTTATATAATCCACAGGCATTGATTTCTCCCAAGTAAGTTGGGCAACAAAATTCAAACAATTCCGCCATTTATCCCTCCGCCATGTTTCTTCCGTCGACCCGTAAATTCAGTTGACGGTGACAAAAACAAGAACCAAAAAAAAAAAAACACAAGAAAAAAAAACTATATAGCCGATTTTGAGGCCGGGCCTCTGCATGGCTACGCGACAGGCTTTTATATATTGATTCTCATTGTTTCTTATCTTGTAACCGCAGATAATGGGAGCCTCTTCTTGATATCATGGCATCACCAATGCCATGAGTACTACCACTATTCATCTCCTTATAAGATCTCTCTTCGTTCCCTTTGGTGCAGAATTTATTTTGCAGAATAAATTTGGTACAGAATTTATTCCGTATATGGAGGGGTTGCCCCCCTCTTCGATACCTTGCTCTTCGCGCTAAAGGTTTTAGCATTTTTAAGAAAGCTTCATATTCTAATTAAAGAGCTTCTGTCTTTCAGGAGTCGTTCTTAAGAAATTGGGACAAAAACTCAAACTTTAACGCAAAGAGCAAGGTATTGAGTAGGGGGAGCCCCTTCATATGCGGAATAATTGCTGTTCGTTTTGAGTTTTAATGTTACTCCTTACTTTCAGTTGAAATAACTTTTTTTTTTTAATCTAATGTCTCATCGTTCTTAAAATAATGCCGGTAAATCTGGCTCACCCTCCAAAATAAATTCAGTCTCCTCATGAGAAACTCCTCCGTGGAAAGTTAATTCCACCTAAAATACACCCTCCCCCAGTAAAATTACTTTCGGGCAATTCCAGTTTCGCTAAATACCCTCCCTCCCTAAAATTTCTTGCAGAAGAGTCATCCAGAAAGATTCTTGTTAGAATACTTTCATTTTAAAAAAAACGTAATCTCTAATCGTTTTAACTATGACTCCGCAAATCCTTCCGTAAAAATTGTTTCCCAGAAATTCAAACACGCTGAAAATTTCTCCCGGAAAATTCCCCTGTAACATCTCAACAGGCAGAATTGAGTAAGCAAAGAGAAAGAAAGACAAAAAAAAATTCTTATACGGATTCTGTCAAATCCCCCCAGTGTAATGTTTCCCCTGGTAAGTACACCCCAGAAATTTCCTTCCACACGGAAAATTATCCCCATGGAAACCCATCCCAACGTGAAAATACTCCCCCCCCCCAAGAATAATGTCTGTATACTTACGAATAACAAATTCTACACGTAAACAATGGTTAAATTTTATAACTTAAGACCTATCCCCAGGGGCTGCGGATCAAATTATCTCCAAAGGCATAGTTTTGGGACTTTTTAGCTATGCTAAACGGCTATCTCAAAATTTTGATCAGACAATTTTGGTGAAAAAAAAGAAGTTTTAGTCCCCTTTTTGATATTCAGAGTGATCAGACGGTGGATACCCCCCCCCCGCGTATTTACTCGTATTTTACCTCGTATTTTACTTCAATAAAACCAAAAGTAAAATCGAAAGCTTTATACCACGATGCAAAAATATAAAATAAATTTAAGTGCAGTCCCAGCTTTTCATTCACATTTTATTTTGTTTATGCTTGCTTTAAAAGGACATCTAAATTCCAATGTCCGATCAAACAGGAACACAGAGTACCAAGGGAAACACTTTATGACTTCCTTTTATGACGTTCCCTTCTTGGTTTCAATAGGAGACTGTAAAATAAAATCCATAGACCCCCTTTGGTTCATAGGATAATGGTCAGAATCAGTGGTTCTATTGAGGATTTCACCTAATTTAACAAGCAGCCTAAATTTGCTTGAATGTAGTGACATCAGAGAGTATCAAGGGTTTATCCGTGAATTTATTAAAAGGGCACGGGGGAGGGTTGGACGGAAAATTTTATTCTAAGGGACCTTGACCCGAAATTTTTCCATGTTTTTACACCCGCTTTTATACACATATGTCAATGTTGGGGTGTCCTGTTTCGTTGTATATAGTCTTTTTCTGTTGTTTGTCTTTTCATTACTTTTTTATTCTCTGCCACTCATTGTATTTTGAATATTTTTGAACGGTAGCAAATCTACACTATATCTTATCATGATATCATACATGGAAACATCATACATTTAGATTTGCAGAATTAGATTTTTTAGCATTAGTTTTGAGTCAAAATCACTTTTGAATTAGATTGGCAGATTTGAGAATTAAAATCAGTTATTGAGATTTCAAGATAATGGGCTTTTTTTAACATTTAGGATGCATTTTGCTAACGAAAGACATTTTAGGCTAGATAGTATAGCCCTCTAGCCCAATCTTCTTTATGTACACCCGTGGAGAGTATTGTATTAAACCATTTTTTTTTATTTTCCTTCAATCAATGGAGTTTTAAGAACTTTAAAAGGCAGCTAAGTTCGGGTCTTTTTATCAGTAGGTGTAAATATGGTGTAGCTGGGGCGTACTAACCCTCGTTTTTAATACTGATGAACGCTTTAATGTGGATTAAAAATACATAAATTGTTGACTTATGACCGATATAGCAAAACTGGCTTTTGACGTTTCTGGCCTCTAATACATACTAAAAAGGTCACACCTCTAAGAAAAAATTCGTGTTTTTTTCATGGTGGTTGTATCGAACCACCATGGCAGTAAGGGGAGATCTTATACTCCTGTACGAGATTTAATGTCCTTGGTAAAAGCCTGTACGAGATTTAATGTCCTTGGTAAAAGTCTTATTTCTAGACCAATCAGAGGCCTACAATTCGTGGAATAACAAGATTACACACATTTTTCGAGGTCAATGACAGGGTTAGATTACGACCAGGACGATGGGACATCGATGTGAGGAAATTTCAGCAATGACTACGTAACTGATATATCACAATTTGTTTACGCTTCGAGGTAAAGGGATGATGTGTAATTAATACAGACATGAATTACGTTGAACCTATTGTGTACTTCGATTGTGGAAGAATTCATGACAGAAAAATTAATAGGCTTCATAGGAATTTAAAATATATCTGTGCACAGTTGCTAGACAACAAAAGGAAACGTCAGAGATTAATTGGAATTTTAGGGGAATTATTTGGGGTGAAACTCTGTGGTTACTATAATAGACATGTACACAATATGGGATGCGGGCGATATAAAATATTGTTTTTGGAGATGGAGTATGCTAAAAAGTTTAAAGTAATAGAGTCATCGGTGTCAAGATGACCATGTGAATTGACCTAGCTTTACTTCCTGACTGTGTTCTGTATATTACACAAGTACCATTTAAGCAGTGTTGTCAATATAAAAATTTTATACCAATAAAGATGTAGATACCAAGAAATGAATTTTAATATACAAATCCAGAACAATCCCTAGAAATCCTTAGAAATCAACTAGTGAGACGAATTTGGATTTGAACATCAAGGTCCGTAACCACCAATGACCCTAGCCACCAACGACCTCAACCTCCAAGGTCCCTCTCCCAGCCTCCAAGGAGCCCCCCTCCAACTTTTTGAAGCCCATCCCCCAATTTTTGAACTTCTTTGAAGTTTATTTTTTAACATAATAATTGTATTTTAATTTTTTACATGTCAGAATGAACAAGTACACAATATTGAGATGATTATGGATTTGAACATCAAGGACCGCAACCACCAATGACCCTAACCACCAAGGACCTCAACCTCTAAGGTCTGCTCTTCCCAAACCTCCAAGGAGCCCCCTCCAGCTTTTTGGATCCATTCCCCCATTTTCTTATACTTTTTTGAAGTTCATTTTTTAATATGATAAATTTATTTTAACTTTTTTTTACATGTCTTAGAATGAACAAGTACAGAATATGGGATTAGTGAGACCGAATATGGATGGGAACATCAAGGACTGCAACCAGCAATTACCCTAGCAACCAAGGACCTCAACCTCCATGGTCCCCTCTCCCCAAACTCCAAGGCCCCCCCCCCAACTTTTTGGGGCCCATCCCCCCATTTATTTTTATACTCTTTTGCAGTTTATTTTTTAACATGATAATTTTATTTCAACTTTTTTTGCTCGTCTTAGAATAAACAAGTACACAATATGGGATTAGTGAGATGATTATGGATTTGAACATCAAGGATTACAACCACCAATGACCCTAGCCACCAAGGACCTCAACCTCTAAGGTCCTCTCTCCCCAACCTCCAAGGAGCCCCCCTCCAACTTTTTGGGCCTTTTCCCCCATTTGTTAAATACTTTTTGAAGTTTATTTTTTAACATGATAATTTATTTCAATTTTTTACATGTCTTAGAATGAACAAGTACACAGTATGGGATTAGTGAGACGATTATGGATTTGAACATCAGGGACCGCAACCACCAATGACCCTAGCCACCAAAGACTTCAACCTCCAAGGTCCCCTCTCTCCAAACTCCAAGGGGCCCACCTCCCCCAACTTTTTGGGTCCATCCCCCCATTTTTTATACTTTCTGAAGTTTATTTTTTAATATGATAATTTTATTTCCACTTTTTTTTACGTGTCCTAGAATGAACAAGTACACAATATGGGATTAGTGAGACGATTATGGGTTGGAACATCATGGACCGCAACCACCAATGACCCTAGCCACCAAAGACCTCAAACTCCAAATTCCCCTCTCCCCAACCTCCAAGGGGCCCCCTCCTCTAACTTTTTGGGCCCATCGCCCTATTTCTTAAAATACTTTTTGAAGTTTATTTCTTAACATAATAATTTATTTCAACGTTTTTTTTACATTTCTTAGAATGAATAAGTACACAATATGATATTTGTGAGACGATTATGAAATTGAACATCAAGGACCGCAACCACCAATGACCGTAGCCACCAAGGACCTCAACCTCCAAGGTCCCCTCTCCCCAAACTCCAAGGGGCCCCTTCCCCCAGCTTTTTGGGCCGATACCCCCATTTTTTAACTCTTTTGAAGTTTTTTTTTTAACATGATAATTTTACTTCGACTTTTTTTTTACATATCTTAGAATGACATAAAACATACTTAAAGCATAAAAATTCACATTTAAGCTATATTTCTTAACGTTTGTAGATGTATGTTGTCTGAAACCTATGATTTGGCGTGCTGGGTTTACTATTTCAACGTTTCCTGACCTAGGTTTCATAGCCTGTCATAGGTGTGCGTTGTCTGAAATCTATGATTTGGGATGTTTAGTTTACTATTTTAGACTTTTCTTAGCTACGCTTCTTAACCTTTTGTAGGTGTGTATTACATGAAACTCATGATTGGGGATGTCTAGTTTGCTATATTGGACTTTTTTTAGCTAGATTTTCTAACCTTTCGTAGGTGTATGTCTGGTTTCATTAATAATATTTGAATTTTTAATAAAGTTGGGTTTTAGTTTTCAGAAATAAGAGTATTCGCGTTTAAAATACTTCTGATTTTATTAATAATATTTGATTTCTGAATAATAAGGATACATTTTTGTATTTAAAAAAAAATAAAGTTTGGTTTTAATTTTCAGAAATATGAACATCACAGTTTAAAATACCTCTGATTTTATTAATAACATTGATTTTTTTTTAAAATTTGGGTTTGATCTAAGGCCTCATTGGACTATATTTTTGCATATTTTTTAATGAACTGGGGTTTTAGTTTTCAGAAATTTTTCTATTAATAACAATTGATTTTATTTTAATATAGTTGGTTTTTTTTTCTATATTATGAATTTCAATATGTTTTTATCTGTAAAAATATCGTATGATTCTAAAAGACAAAATTTTCTAGATATAAAAAAGTGGTTTATTGAAATAGTGCATTTACACATAAATCTATACGCTCTATAGTTTTTAAGATTATGACTTCATCATCTTCAACCGATGGTGATGTCTCGATGGTGATGTCATCTTCATATTTGATAAATGTCGCCTTTATTGCTTCTTTCCGTCTTTTAGAGGGCGGGGGGAGAAACTCCATAGTATCTTTATCCAGCTGCATATCCTCAACCATAGTTTCTCTCCGTCTTTTAGTGAGTGTGGGGGGGGGAAACTCCCTAGTATTATCATCCTCTGCCAGCTTTAGTGTTTCTGGAGTTTCATCTTTCTCCCCCCGGTCTAGTGACTTTTCTATATTGGATATTGTAACCTCATCCTCTAGGTCCCTCCACTGACTATCGTCAAAAACGGATTGTCCCTCCTGAAAATTAAAAATAAAATAGGAGCATCATGTTAATAAAGTTAAACGAATCTAAGTTGGGTACATTTTTGCATATTTTTTTTAAATAAAGCTGGATTTTAATTTTCAGAAGTATGAACATGTTAGTTTAAAAAACATTTGATTTTGTTAATAACATTGATTTTTTTTATAAAGTTAGGTTTGATCCAATGCCTCATTGGGTACATTTTTGCATTCTTTTTAATAAAGTGAGGTTTTAGTTTTCAGAAATATGCACATCCCATTTTAAAATACATCTGATTTTTTTAACAACATTCGATTTGTTTAAATAAAGCTGGGCTTTAATTTTCAGAAATATGAACATCACAGTTTAAAAAACATCTGATTTTATTAATAATATTGATTTTTTTAATAAATTTGGGTTTCACTGGGTACATTTTTGCGTATTTTTTTTTAATAAAGATGAATTTTAATTTTCAGGAATGTGAACATCACAGTTTAAAAAACATCTGATTCTATTAATAGCATTGATTTTTTTTAATAAAGTTGGGTTTGATCCGGGCCTCATTGAGTACATTTTACATATTTTTTTAATAAAGTGAGGTTTTAGTTTTCAGAAATATGCACATCCCAGTTTAAAATACATCTGATTTTATTAACAACATTTGATTTTATTTAAAAGCTGCATTTCAATTTTCATAGATATGAACATCACACTTTAAAACAACATCTGATTTTATTAATAACATTGATTTTTGTAATCAAGCTGGGTTTGATCCATGGCCTCATTGGGTACATTTTTGCATATTTTTTTTAATAAATTGAGGTTTTAGTTTTCAGAAATATGAACATCACAGTTTACAAAACATCTTATTTTATTAATAACATGGATTTTTTCATTGAAATGAACCTTTTCAGTATAATTTTCACGTCTAAAATTCATCTATTCTTAAAATGATTTGAATATTGGTCTCGTATGTAAGAGTCAATCTGTTGGATATGGTTTACCCTTTACTAACACTTTTCAAAGGGGAGTCACCACTCTTTATCGACATTAAATTATTAAGAAGGTTATTTTATCTTTAAAATACACCTTATCAATATAATTGTCGTGTTTAAAATTCATCTATTATTAAAATGATTTGAATATTTTTCTCGTATGTAATAGTCATTCTGGTGGATATGGGTTACCCCTTTCTCACATTTTTCCAAGGGGGGGGGGCACCACTGTTTATAGATATTAAATTATTAAGAAGGCTTTTCCTTCTTTGAAATACACCTTTACATTATAATTTTGTGTCTAAAATTAATCCATTATTAAAATAATTTGAATATTGGTCTCGTATGTAATAAAAAATTTGGTGGATATTGATGGGGTTACACCCCTGTTTCTTTTCCTTTCAGATAAATGACGTTTTTTCGTTCTAATTACATTTGCGTAGATTTGCCTATAGTATAATTTTCAATGACAATTTAAAATCTCGTTGCTAAGTTATGGTTGTGTTGCAATAAGTAAGCTTTGAAGTAAATTCTATTTTTGTACTTCCGGGTTTGAGTCATTGAATAATAGGGCTGGGAAGGTAGAATTGGTTATCTATGGGGATTCAAATGATTGGCTGGGCCAAGCGAAGGTCCACTCCTATGAACAGTTGTGTACAGAGTATTATTTTTGATTTAGTTTGCGTTTAGACCCCGTTCGGGGTAACATATTTTTGTGATATTATTGTTTGGAAGAATACAAGTAAGGTATTTTCTACAAACTGTGTACTAGTTTCCATAGCCCAGGCAGGGTAGGAATAGTTTTACGAGATACCGTCATTATTATATTGACAGGGGGGTTTGTTACCTCCAAGGAGAGAGTTAGAGATTTTCTAGCCGTAACCCAAGGCAAGTATATTTGGCTTTAGAAAGTGGCCATTTGACCACTCGATCGCGTTATCATACCCTAGGACAGTGTATACTGTAAATAGGGTAGTACTAAACCCGATATTTGCAGAGCCAGTGTGGTTGACGCGGCATCACATTATAGTTGGGGCCGGGGCTTTCCCCTCCAATAAGTGGTGACACCCGTATATTACCACGCCAGTGGTGTTGTGGCCTACCAGTATAACACTGGTGGCTAAATACCGCGAACATTGGTGGCAGCAAGAAAAGGTCCTATCAGTAAACCTGACAGTAAAATAATTCAGAGTTTTCGAAGAGACAAGTAATTTAGCCTACAAGAGTAGCATATTGTGTTTACATATATAAAAAATCGCAAAGAGAATTTTTTTATCTGGGCTGTGCCTAGTAGGATAATAATAAGTAATAAAATTTAAAAATCAATAGATCACGCGAATAATTAACTTTTAAGACAATGGAGGCTGCGCTGCCCACGTAGAATCGGCAAATTAAAAGGAAACAATTTTTGACGAAATAATAAAATGAGAAATTTTTAAAAGGATTTTCATTTGGACGGAACAAGTTAAGTAAACCTTGAAATAACGGCGGACAAACGAAGAATTCAGACAAGATCTACCGCGGTAAAACAAAAATCGTATTCAGACGCATCGCAATTATATGCAACTCCGCTGGAAATACCCTAAGAAAAACACCATCAGATAGAACCTTATATCACTCAGGGGGTTAAATAGAAGAGATTTCTGAGACATGTGAAGGGGAAATCTTCAAAACAAAATCAGTAATAGAGCGATCTCCGGTACGAACCATGGAAGAAGAAAAGAGTTAAAGGCAGATTCAGAAAGAATTATTCCCTGGTAGAGAAACCCAGACAAAAGAAATTGTGGCGATAATACATGAAGAAAAATCATTACATAAAAGTACGAATAAAACAAAACCAAATCTCCCTTCAGATGAAGTACAAAATGTAGAAGAGTTGAGGGTAAAAGAAAATATAATTATAGAACGAGTAGAATCAGAAAACGAATTAAGAGGATACAAAAACAGAGAGATTCATAGTAGGCCAAGTAGCACCAGTAGTAAAAGCTCAATTTCCAGCAGGGGCTCGCAAAATAGTACCCGAATAGATATGAAACAACAACTATTAAATTTCATGGAGAATGACAGATTAGCCAGAGAACGAAAAGAGGAGGAAGATAGAAAAGAAAGAGAGAAAGATAGAAAAGAAAGAGAGAAAGATACAAAAGAAAGAGAGAATAGCTAGAGAACGAAAAGAAGAGACAGATAGGGAGGATAGAAGAAAACTAATGCAAATGATTGCAGGGAGAAATTCCCAGGAGCCTCAGAAATCGTCTACAATAGAGGTAATGCAGGCAGTAAACCTTCAACCAATGAAAGAAAATGAAGATGTACATTTATACATATACAATTTTGAAAACACGGCGGAATTGAGTGGATTGCCGAGAGAAAATTTGGTGACAAGAATACAGCTCCTCCTTAACTACAAAGCACAAATTGCATACAAAGCCTTACCAATGGACTACTCGAAAGATTTTGAAAGACTAAAACAAGCCATTTTTGAAAAGTTTCAACTCTCCCCCGAGCACTTTCAAAGGAGATTTAGAAGCGAAAGAAAACGAGACAACGAAACTTATTAAGAATTCGGGTACAAATTGAAATATATGTGTTTAAAATGGCTAGAGTTAAAAAACTATAGAATGTTAGAAGACCCGGAAAAATAAAAGAAAAGATAAAGGAAATAATAGATAAAACAGTAATGGAACATTTTTTAGACAATACCCACAGAGAATTGAAAATATATTTGAAAGAAAAGAACCCAAAAACAAATGAAGAAATGGCGAAAATGGCAAATAGGTGGACCGAAATAAGAGAGGAAGTTGAGGCGACAGAAATATTTCAATATAGAGAGTATAACAAAAATAGACACTATAACACAGCGCAAGGAGAACTAACTTGCTATAACTGTGGTACGACGGGGCATTTTGCAAGAAACTGTCCCAGTAAACATGACCAAAAACCACACAAAACGACAGCCTGGGCCATGACAAGTAATAAGGAAAAAAATTACGTTTTGCAGAGTTGCATAAAATATACGGAAAATTAAACGGGGAATTAGTTGAAATGACAATTGATTCCTGCAGTGACCAAACCTATGTGCGAACTGGCCTAATTAATAGAACGGAGATAGACCATAAGAATAAGATTACAACATTATGTTATTATGGAGACAAGCACCCATGCCCGTCTGCTTGGGTAAGAATAGAAATTGCAAAGAAGGACGGTACGGTCAAGAGAAAAGCGATAAAAGTAGGCTTAGTAGACTTTGGAGATATCTGAAATCTCCTATCGTTAAAAGCGACTTCTTTAACAGTTGGAAAATTACAAAATTACACTACGACGGGAAAATATGCTACTTAGTTGACAAGGTGGGGAGGTGGACCGGCCCATAAAACAAATTGGGAGGCTCTGCCACCCTGTCAGAAAAACAAAATACTTGATACTCTTGTTCAAAATGTTGATAATCCACAAAAATGGGATGCGGAAGTAAACAGATCACATAATATTGAAAATAAGACGCGCGAGAATGATTTATCGGGAAAATTTGCAGAAAATGGAAAACTTGAAAACACTTTTAATGAATTTGAGACGCGAACAAGTACAGGCCAAAATAAAAAACAGATTGTACCAATGAAAGATGAGACGAAATTTATTGTACGCGCTTTTCCCCTGAAAGTTCGAGAAATTTTAGTAGAATATGAAAAACTAAATGTCGGAGTTCAGTTCCCATTTGATGACGAAATATTTGTTTCTGCGGTAATAATAAAGAAGACTAAAAGAGAGAAAAAAGATATTAAGCGGAACTGCGATAAAGAAAGGCAGTCAAAGATGGACACTGGAGTCCAATTCAGATCTCATGACGATTTATTTAATGCTACTACAAAAGAAAAAAAAACTAAACGGTAGAAAAGAGATATTAAACGGAGCTACAATGAAGAAAAGCAGTCAAAAATGGTGGACATTAGAGTCCAATTCAAATTTAAGGCTGATTTATTATTTTGCGTGAATGACAAAATTGAGAAAAGTAGAGATGAAAAGAGAAGTGTACAAAAGAGACAAAATTTGGAGATTCAGCCTGAAATTGCGAAAAATAAAAAAAGGTTGGATGGGCTGTGCCTTGATAACATACATAATAGGGACAAAAATAAAATGTTGGATGGGCTGTGCCTTGATAGCATAAATAATATGGGGGGGGGGAGAGGTCCAAGATCCATGGGGAATAAAACAAGATGGTTACAAAATAGAGATGAAGGACCTACAACGGGTTGGGGGAAAGTTGGGAGATATTGAATGTCGAGTTGGATTCGAAAAACTTGGAAAAGAACCTGAGATTGGTATTATCAACTCAAAAGATATGTCGATCCCTTATGAAGGGGAGGAATCCCTTGGGGAAGATCCCGTGCGGGAAGTCACGAAAGATAGCCCTTTTCCTTAATGCACAACTGACGGACAAGTTGTGATCCCTTTAATGAAATTTTGTCTCTCTGATCTGGAGTCCTTGGGGGATAGTCTCTCCCACTCACTTCATACGTCACCCAAACCTTTGTCCAGAAACCCTATTCATAGCTGTTATTCTTCATGGGAATCCACAATTATTTCCGGAAAACCATATTCAGTATCTAAGTTTCATCTTCAATTAGCATCAACGCATATTCTTCATTTAATTATCCCAGGGGAGGGAACCCAGAAAAAAGGCAATTCATAGTTTGCTCAAAATTTTACTTCATTCCAAGTACTCTTATCGTTTCACAGGTCTTTGCATTTTCGGCTTTACATTATTTGAAATTATGCCAAGGGACAATTTACTTTTTTAATGAGATGTGGGGTTGTTTCCACAGATGGAAAATTAAGAGGCTAGTGGAGCCAATTTTTCGTGATGGCTGGCACCATCGCATGTGCCAGAAACTGATTCTCTGCTCCTCTCAAATGTAAATTTGTGAGAGCGAGAAAATTTTTGTTTTTGATTGTGCTGCGCACAATCATTGTCTACGAATCTTGGGGACTTCAACTTTCAAAGCCTAATGCGGATGCTATACGATTTAGACCATGGTGGTCCTACAGGAGAGACGTTTCAATGACGACCGATCCAGAGCCAAGCGGTGGAAGTAGTAGCACAGACAATGGGGGAAGAGAGAAGGCAAATGGTTTTTGTAAAGTTGAAGTTATGTGTTTATATTTGTAAGGGTGGACCAAGGTAGCACGTGGGCGGTCATATATCTTACGGGGGGTGGTGTTAGGGTTCCACCCCTGTTTCTTTTCCTTTCAGATAAATGACCTCTTTTCGTTCTAATTACATTTGCGTAGATTTGCCGGTAGTATAATTTTCATTGACAATTTAAAAGTCTCGTTGTAAAGCTATAGTTGTGCTGCAATAAGTAAGCTTTGAAGTAAATTCTATTTTTGTACTTCCTGGTTTGAGTCATTGAATAATAGGGCTGGGAAGGTAGAATTGGTTATGAATGGGGATTGAGATGACTGGCTGGGCCAAGTGAAGGTCCAACCCTATGGACCGTTGTGTACAGAATATTATTTTTTATTTAGTCTGCGTTTAGACCCCGTTCGGGGAAACATATTTTTTTGTTATTATTGTGACCGTTCGGAAGAATACAAATAAGGTATTTTCTACAAATTGTGTACTAGTTTCCATAACCCAGGCAGGGTAGGAATAGAGTTACGAGATACACTCATTATTATATTGACAGGGGGGTTTGTTACCTCCAAGAAGAGAGTTAGAGATTTTCTAGCCGTAACCCAAGGTGGGTACATTTGGCTTTAGAAAGTGGTCATTTGACCACTCGATCGCGTTATCATACCCTGGGACAGGTTATACTGTAAATAGGGTAGTACCATACCCGATATTTATAGAACCGGTGTGGTAGACTAGCCATCACATTATAATTTGGGGCCGGGGCTTTCCCCTCCAATAAGTGCGGACACCCGTACATTACCACGCCAGTGGCGTTTTGGCCTACCGGTATAACACTGGTGGCTAACTACCACGAACAGATATGGATTATCCTTTACTAACATTTTTTCCAGTGAATTCCAAACCTCCAAGGGGCCCCCTCCCTCCATCTTTTTGGGCCCACCCCCCATTTTTTATACTTTTTTAAGTTATTTTTTAACATAATAATTTTATTTCAAATTTTGTTACATGTCATAAAATGACATGAACATACTTAAAGCATAAAATTCACATTTAAGCTAGATTTCTTAACGTTTGTTGATGTGTGTTAACTGAAACTTATTACTTGGGGTGCTGGGTTTACTATTTCTTACTTTTATGACTTAGGTTTCAGAGCCTGTCGTAGATGTGTGTTTTGTGAAATCAATGATTCGGGATGTTTGGTTTTACTATTTTAGACTGTTCTTAGCTCGGTTTCTTAACCTTTCGCAGGTGTGTGCTGAATGAAACTACTGATTTGGGATGTCTAGTTTGCTATTTTGGACTTTTCTGACCTAGATTTTCTAACAATTCGTAGGTGTATGTCTAGCTTTATTAATAATATTTGATTTTATAATAAAGTTGGGCTTTAGTTTTCAGAAATAAGAATTTCCATGTTTAAAATACATCTGATTTTATTAATAATATTTTTTTTTTTTTAATAATTGGAAACATTTTTGATAAAGCTGGGTTTTAATTTTCAGAAATATGAACATCACAGTTTGAAATACCTCTGATTTTATTAATAAAATTAATTTTTTTTTTAATAAAGTTTTTTTTTTAATGAAATGCACCTTTTCAATATAATTTTCGTGTCTAAAATTCATCTATTATTAAAATGATTTGAATATTCTTCTCGTATGTAATAGTGAATCTGATGGATATGGTTTACCCTTTACTAACATTTTTCCAGAGGGAGCCACCAACGTTTATCGACATTAAATTATTAAGAAGGCTATTTTTTTCATTGAAATGCACCTTTTCATTATAATTTTCGTGTCTAAAATTCCTCTATTATTAAAATGATTTGAATATTGTTCTCATATGTTATAGTCAATATGGTGGAAATGGTTTACCCTTTACTAGCATTTTTTCAAGGGGAGCCACCAACGTTTATCGACATTAAATTATTAAGAAGGCTATTTTTTTCATTGAAATGCACCTTTTCATTATAATTTTCGTGTCTAAAATTCCTCTATTATTAAAATGATTTGAATATTGTTCTCATATGTTATAGTCAATATGGTGGAAATGGTTTACCCTTTACTAGCATTTTTTCAAGGGAGGCCACCACTGTTTATCGACATTAAATTAATAAGAAGGCTATTCTTTCTTTGAAATACACCTTTATATTATAATTTTTGTGTCTAAAATTCATCTACGTATTATTATAATTATTTGAATATTGGTCTCGTATGTAATAGTCAATCTGGTGGATATGGATTACTCTTTACTAACATTTTTTTTCAGCGAATCCCCAACCTCAAAGGGGTACCCTCCCTCCATCTTTTTGGGCCCACACCCATGCTTCTTATACTTTTTTTGAAGTTTATTTTTTTAACATGATAATTTTATTTCAACTCTTTTTACATGTCATTGAATGACATAAAACATACTTAAAGCATAAAAATTCACATTTAAGCTAGATTTCTTAAGGTTTGTAGATGTGTGTTGGCTGAAACCTATGATTTGGGGTGCTGGGTTTACTTTTTAGTTGGTTTGAAAAAGTTAAATTGTATTACAGGTATCCTTTGTTTAAAATATATTTCAATACCTCTCCTTCTTGGGATATTATATTTGTGAAGAAAAAAGAAAAAAAAACAGCACTCAAAATCAAAGACAGAGCAGACCATTAACCTCTATGAGTAACACTTTTAATGGTTCCGCTTTAAAAATTAAACTTACACGATATATTCTATACCTTTCAAAAGTGTCATTGTTTTTTTCCAAACCCACGGTAAAAATGTGTTTATTGTTTTATTGCGCGTTTAAGTAAAACAGCTCGTGCTAACAGACTATAAGGAGCGACTCGGACCATCTAGTTAAAATTTTAAGACAACTATTTTTGTTCAGTATAGTAGAACGGTCCAGCAACTATGTCATTAGGAATATTGAGCTTGTCAAACCCAAAATTATGCCAAATATTGAATTCATATAGAAAACAAACGAAAAGATTTAAAATATTTTTCATGAAAAAGACTTTGTCAATAAAAAAAAACGAACAGAAATTCATCTAAAGAAAACAAGCTACTGGAACTTTAAATCAAACATGAATTTCATTATTGAGATAGAATTAAACAAAAAAACAAAAACAAAAGAATGTATCTTTAGTTCAAAGTAGACTGTTCTAAGAATCAACATACGCAGAGTTATATTGTGAATGAAAGTAGCGGTAAACTGCATTCAATATTTAGATTAACCTATGTTATTAAAGAAATAGAAAAACCAGCAAATGTCTTCTCTCACATACACACACACACAGTATGATTGCACAGTATACTGCAAAGTATGATGCTGATGATGTTGGTCTGTCAGTCTTTGTTATCAGCCACCCTAGTGAAGTACCAATTATTCCTGCCGATGCTTTTTGTGCGTTAAGTTGCCTTGTAAACTCCTGTTTGTCTAAGCTACACTCTTTGTCTGAATGTGTGAGAACTCTCCTGCCTGGAACAATTGGATGTCCAACGTCGTCAATGCAAGAATGTACTGTCTCTTCAAAACCGTCCTATGCAGTTATTCTAAAAAACCCGCCTACTGACCTCAAAGATCCTATTGAGCGCAAAGAGACTCTTGATACCCTGGATGGTCATGATAGTGTCGTAAGTGTGAAATCTGATCCTGTCAAGAAAAGGTGGGTAGTCCATACCCGAGATAAAGCCTAAGCTGTCTGTCTCGCCGCTGCTGCAACTAGTCAGCTAAATGTATCCACTCATGTCCTTAATCAAAAAGTTCTTGGTTTGTGAGTAACATCCCTGTTGTTGTGCAAAAATCAGAGCTTATTAGTATGATTCCTGGTGTCGTTGATACAACTAAAATCGGACGTTCCGGATCCTTCCGCCTTGAATTTTTAGACAATGCTGCCTTATATAAAGCTATAAACGAAGGTTTGTGTTTCGGATACGAGCTTTTTAAAATCAGACGTTTTCAGAAGTCACCTCCTAGATCCTACCGCTGTCAACCGCCGAACCACATTGTCGGAAATTGCCCACTCCCATCGCCTAATGAAAAGTTTTCATGGTGCGCTGCTGGAAATTGTAAAACAAGTGATAATCCTTGCACTGAAAGCCCAAATTGCACCAACTGCGGGGGAAATCATGTTTCCTATAGTCTCAGATGTCCAGTGTTAAAAGAAGCTTTGAATAAGGATAAGAAATGATTATTTACGGCAAAAGACTTCCCTTTGTTTCTTTTAACATTAATGAAAGCAAAGACAAAGGTGGTTTTTTGGAGAGCCTCTTAATTATGATATATCTTTTCTGCAGGAAGGAACACTTTCCCGTACATGCTAACGCTAACGCTTTTAAGTGGTCTCCCATCCACCATACGTTTGTACGTGAAGCTAATAAAACGCGCGGTCAACTCTCTGGGGGCCTTGCAACTACAGTTCGCCTCGCTAAGAAACCTGAGCTTATTTCTTCTGATGATAATTTACTGGCAATAAAATGTGGTAATATAGTCCTCATCAATATCTATATGCCAAGCAGTTGCAAGAAAATTTCTTCCCTACCTGTCTTTGCGGGTTCTTGTAAGCGACTCAGGACCCTTCTGCTAAGAGTGACCAATCAGGGATTAAATTGGATTGTGGCTGGTGATATTAATACTAATCTTCAGTCTCAATCTGAAAGAAGTGACCTGTTTTTTGATGCTTTGTCCAGTGGCTATCAGTCATTCGATAACAGTTTACCAATAATAATTGCTATGATGATTCCAGATCAAACCTGTATCATATTATAGTTTCAAGGTGATCGCTCGTGGTTCCTCCTGTCATTGTTTTGGATGATAAAATTGAGGATGATCACTTGCCTTTAACTTGTGAAATTGAGTCGCCTGCTCTACTGGCTTACCACCGTTTTTGTTACCATAATAAATAGTTTGATAAGCCAAATTGGAAACGAGTAAATTCTGAAGTTTTTTTGTATGTTCTTTGCTCGTTATTATCAAGCCAGAAAGTGCCTTATCACCTTTTACAAACCTCTGTAAGGTCACCGACAACTAAGATTGATTTAAATCTTTACTATTACCAGATCATGCATTGTTTGAAGTCAGCTGCTTCAGTTTCAGTTCCTGTTGAACGTGTTAGATTTGGCACCAGGAAACCGTTATTGAATGTATGCCCAGAAGTGAAAAAAGCTAAACAACGCGCCAAGTTTTGGCTTCACCTTTGGATTCCTTGTGATCGGCCTAGGTCTTGTGAAGTATTTAAAATTAAGCAAAATTCGAAACGTCAGTTTAGGTCTTCTTTGTGTCAAGCCCGCCTGAATGGTTTGGATGGCCCCTCGGATCGGAAGTCGTGGTCCAATTTAATTAATAGCAGCAAGTGTGTGCCTGCTACCGTTTTTATTATCAAAATCAGTGATTTTGTTGCTCATTTTACTCGTGTTTCTTCTACATTTAATCATTCTATTCAGTCCATGTTTTCTTCCTTATTGCATAATACTGTTCCTTGAGTTCTTCGGCAAGTCCATATATTGTCAATATCTAATGTTGATATTTATCGGGCTTTTAAGAATGTTAAGAAATCAAGTGCTCCTGATATGGATGGTCTGTGTTACAATCACTTAACCATTAAGTGTCCCTTAATGTTAACACACATTCAGCTCCTATTCCAGGTGTGTTTAGCCCAGGCGTTAGTTCCAGATAGTTTTCTTTCGGGAATCTTAACATCAGTTTTGAAAAAGGGAAAGGACGCAGATCAGTGTTCCAGTTATCGACCAATTACAGTGTCCTGCTTCATGAGCAAGCTGTTCGAGTAAGTCGTATTGCCTGAAGTTTTGACTAAATATGATTTTTCTGATTATCAAGTTGGGTTCAAAGCCGGCTTCGGTTGTTCTCAAGCCCATCGTATACTTGGTCAGTTGCTAGTCTCTGCAAAAATGCAAAAAAGGCCACTTTATTTTTGCTCGGTTGATATCTCGGGCGCTTTTGACAGCGTTGTACATTCGTAAGCGCTTCACTTCTTAGTTAAAGCAGGAGTTAATTCTTCCGTAGTAAAGGTTCTTCAATATTGGTATTCCAACTCGTTGGTTTGGTTAAAATGGATTTCTGATATATCCGAGCCTATCTCAGTAAAGAAAGGAGTTAGGCAAGGTGGTGTGCTGTCTCCATATATTTTTAAAAGTGTGTTTGCGGACTGTTTGCGAATGCTGTCTCCTACTGTGTTTTTAGAAAATACTGCTGTTAGTCACATTGTCTATGCTGATGACGTTCTGCTAGTTAGTCATACTAGGTCAGGCCTCAAAAAGAACCTAAATTTTCTAATTAATGCTTTGAGTGTGATTGGGCTTTCTGTAAATGCTTCAAAATGTGAGTTTCTACGTTTTAATACTTCTAACCCTGCTCCTTCTTTACATGTGGGTATAATGCTACTCAAGTGTGTCTAAAAGTTGAAATGGCTTGGGATTAATTTTTCTGATACACTTTCGACTACATGCTCGTCGCTAGCGCTCTGCAGTGCATTCAATCCTCGTGTGGTAAAATCTCTCCTGAAAGAGGGGGATAAAGCCACCAAGGGTTATGCAAACTTTACCCTAGTTTTTGTACTTCAGCAATTCTATTTCTTTCCGGTTTGCAGCCTTTAATGCGCAAAAAGGATCGTCTTCAGCTAAAGAGAGGTTATTTTAAATATTACAAATTCCTGCTATATTTGCCAAGGTGGTACAGAAATCACAAGATTATTTATCATTTTGGACTTATCGACCCTCAAGTGCTGCTTGACAACATTGCTAAGGTTCTGAGGACCAATACTCCCGGGAAGATATGTGCCAGTGACTTCCTCACTTATTTTTTTCCAGATTAGTGATTCTATGGATATCATTAAGTTATTTATGTTGTGTTTTCCTTCTTATATACTTGTGGATAATATTATTTAGTTTTTTCGTTTTTTACTCCACATTTATTTTATATTGCGGGTTACAAATAAACTTACTTACTTACAGAACTATCACCCTGAAACCGTTATATTTATCAGATAAAATAATACCATTTAATTACCAGGGCTGGGAATTAAATGATAATATTTTATCTGATTAATATAACAGTTTCAGGGTGATAGTTCTGTTTGTGTGTGTAAGTGAGAGATGACATTTGCTGATTTTTCTATTTCTTTAATAACATAGGTTAATCCAAATATTGAATGTAGTTTACCGCTACTTTCATTCACAATATAACTCTGTGTATGTTGATTCTTAGAACAGTCTACTTTGAACTAAAAATACATTAATCAGAGAATAGCGATGAATAGCCCAAACGTTTTAAGACTTTTGTTTTTGTTTTTTTTTTGTTTAATACTATCTCAATAATGAAATTAATGTTTGATTTAAAGTTCCAGTAGCTTGTAGTTTTTAGATGAATTTCTGTTCGTTTTTTTTTACTGACAAAGTTATTTTCATGAAAAATATTTTATATCTTTTCGTTTTTTTTCTATATGAATTCAATATTTGGCATAATTTTGGGTTTGACAAGCTCAATATTCCTAATGACATAGTTGCTGGACCGTTCTACTATACCGAATAAAAATAGTTGTCTTAAAATTTTAAATAGATGGTCCGAGTCGCTCCTTATAGTTTGTTACCACGAGCTGTTTGCCTTAAACGCGCAATAAAACATTAAACACATTTTTAACGTGGGTTTGGAAAAAAACAATGACACTTTTGAAAGGTATAGAATATATCGTGTAAGTTTAATTTTTAAAGCGGAACCATTAAAAGTGTTACTCATAGAGGTTAATGGTCTGCTCTGTCTTTGATTTTGAGTGCTGTTTTTTTTCTTTGTTTCTTCACAAATATAATATCCCAAGAAGGAGAGGTATTGACATATATTTTAAACAAAGGATACCTGTAATACAATTTAACTTTTTTAGACCAACTAAAAAGTAAACCCAGCACCCCAAATCATAGGTTTCAGCCAACACACACTACAAACCTTAAGAAATCTAGCTTAAATGTGAATTTTTATGATTTAAGTATGTTTTATATCATTCCATGACATGTAAAAAAAAAGTTGAAATAAAATTATCATGTTAAAAAAAATAAAGTTCAAAAAAAGTAAAAAAAATGGGGGTGGGTCCAAAACGATGGAGGGAGGGGGGGCCCTTGGAGGTTGGGGATTCACTCGAAAAAGTTAGTAAAGGGTAATCCATATCCACGAAATTGGCTACTATATACGAGACCAATATTCAAATAATTTTAATAATAGATGAATTTTAGACACAAAAATTATAATTTAAAGTTGTATTTCAAAGAATGAATAGCCTTCTTAATAATTTAATGTCGATAAAAAGTGGTGGCCTCCCTTGAAAAAATGTTAGTAAAAGGTAAACCATATCCACCAGATTGACTATTACATACCAGAACAATATTCAAATCATTTTAATAATAGATGAATTTTAGACACGATAATTATATTGAAAAGGTGTATTTCAATTAAAAACATTCAATTTCAATTTCAATTTCAATTAATTAAATACTACAATAAATACATAAATACACTTAAGTGCTAGAGGTCCCAAGAAGCTTAGCTTGTAGAGGTCCTCGTATCAATCCCAAAATCCACAAAAAACAAATCAGGTAAGTAAAAAAAAATACAACAATATCTCAAAAATATAAACACAATGCAAGAAAAATCAACAACAAAAAACAACAAAAAACAAACAACTGCTACACAATAACCTTTGACTTAATTTTATCCAAACTGAAAATGTCCTGTAATTTATTAAAATTCCAAACAATTAATAGTATTATTAAAAAACGGGGTTTAAATCATATTCAACATAATAATAGGGGAGAAAAGAAAAAGAAACTATATGAAGTAAATCGGAAAAAATAGATAAAGCAAAATGAATAAAGAAATAACGAAAAAAAACGAAATTACTTCAAGCCTTAAAGAATATTTTTCTGCAAAGGGAAGAAGAGTTTTTGATAAGAGAAAGTGCACTGGGAATAGAGTTCCAAAGAGCAATTGCTCTATAAATTGGTGACATCTGAGCTGCTGATGATACCCTTTTAAGGCTCCGAAGCAAAGTCTGGCACTTACGTGCTGATGCTAGATCAAAGTAGGATAAGATGTTTGGAGGAAGCGAAAAATTGAAGGCTCGATGAGCTAGTTTAAGGTTCTGCTTTTTGATAATCACATCTATGGCATCTAGACCAGTGTTGCCAACACTTCAAAACAAAATGTACCACGAATTGCATGAGAAATGTACCAAAGACAAAAATATTGCACCATATTCCAAATTTTTTTTCCCGCGTGTTACGCTTCGCGGATCGTCGGTGACGTAAAGTGCTATCTATGAAAATTTTGCGTAAGACATTTTCATTCACTTTCTTTCTCCATTCCTATGTTTTTCTTTCTCTTCTAATACAGTACGTTACTCCTGACAGTACTTGAAGAAATTGTTCGGAGTAACCAATATTACAACAGAAACGTTTTACTACAGGCCAACAAAGGTCGTTGCTTTTCGGCCATTTACGACCATTTATAAACTTGGCAAACTTTAGCAAACTTTTTCAAACTCAAAACGAGCAGAAATTAACATAAGTAGGGCTCAAAACCCCTATGCCTTCCCAAGGCCAGAACATAACTTGTACTTTACTGAAAAATATAAATCTTTTTACTTTTATAACTTTAATAAATCAAATAATATTTTGATTACTAAATGTCAGTTTATGTATATTAAACTGACAATGCGCATTCATTTGTATTTTTTTCAGTAAAATGTAAATTATGCTCTGGCCTTGGGAAGGCATAGTGGTTATGAGCCCTACTCATGTTAAATTCTGCTCGTCTTGAGTTTGAATCGGTTATTTATTGTAATTTCTGTTCGTTTTGGGTTTCATCTATTTATAGATGCTGATTTGGGGTAGTCTCAGACTTGGTAGATTACTTGATTTTATTTTTGCTCATTTTTGGTGAAATGAAGTTCTTTACTTTTCTTTAAAAAACTTATTTTGTGGAAAAAATTTTTAATTAATTTCTGTTGGTTTTATATTGACATAGTCTTTTCAGGGAAAAAGAAAATAATAGTCTTAATCTTTTTGTTTTTTTTAAGGCTTTATAGTTTGGCCTGCTATTGGTATACAGGAGAAAAATTTTCAGCAACTTTTAACAATATACACCCTTTTAAAAATCTGGACGCAAATAGTAGTGTTTAATTTAGTTTTATACCTCCTCTAGCTAACCTAAAATAGAAAACTTGGTACCATTCGCAAAAAAATCTGTTTACTTTCTTTGATAGCTTGGATACACTTCACTATTTTAATGTGGTTAAATTTTAAAAGCAGAATTAGACCCGAAAGTTTGAACATAATACTCTCAGTTGTTCTTGGGATACTTCTGAGATACTTTATTGGGAATTACCATTAACACAGTTCATTTTGATTTAATTTTAAGGCATAATTTAGTTTTTAAACATAATGGCCAAATGGAAAGATGGGCGTGGGAGGGGAATTAGTTGCCCTCCAATCACTTTCCGCTATTAAAAGGGGCATTAGCCATTCAAATTTCTAATCGAATGAGCCCTTTTCTAAGTTCCTATGACAACTCCTTTGATACTAAGTTCCCTGGTCTAAAGGAAAAAAAAAATAATACATTGTGCCAACATCGTTCTTTAATTAGGCAGCGCGATTGCGCTGTATATAATAATTTCTGTTCGTTTTAAGTTTCAATGTTGCTCCTTACTTTAAGTTGAAAAAAATTGTTTTTTTTATTTAATCACTGATACAGGTACAGCCCAATATTTACATGAGTCTGCAATTTGCCTGAAATAGGACACATTTCCTGTTGCAGAATCTGAGTAACCAAATACAGACTGAAACCATTTGTCATCTCATTCAGAAGAGAAGAGGCACTCAAGTTCAGAGCATTCACCTAACACAGTGGTCAGCAGCCATTTTAGTTAAGAGACTCAAATATAAAAAATGGGACGATTATTTAATGTCTGCCAACAATATATGTTTATTATTGTATCAAATCTATATAATAGCTATAGACCTTGACTCAATTGTGAGTGCCCCACCTGCAATTGCCCCCACCCACAAATATTACTATTTACGTTAGTTTTACCCTAGGATGAAGGGATGATAAACTATCGATCTTCAAGGAAAATGAATCATTTTATGCAATTCTGAAAATTAGATAACTTTCACTGCTTTTTCCTTAATAAAAATTTTCAAACTGAGGAGATTCACCTTGGTCTTTTGTTTTTGTTTTTCACCTTTGTCACCTTTGTCTTTGTCTTTTGTTTTTATTCCACTGGATTCCCAACCACCACGAATCCAATTGTCATTATAGCTTTATTTTTAGTCTTTCATTTTCAATCGGTAAGACTTGATACGCAGAAAGGTGTTTTTGTCGAAATTTGGACCCCGGAAATGAAGTGTATTTTTACGAAAAAAGGAAAATATGTGACTGCTTGTTTGTATCTTATCTTGACTATGCTGAACAGATCAGGGTGAAATAAAATATCTGTAGATGAAAAAATACAAACATAGGTACAAAAATACTGAATTGTACCACATTGTACCATAATTTTGTAAAATGTACCATATTTTGTGGGATTGTACGAAATTGTACCAGTAGAGGTGAAATGTACCAAAATGGAACAATTGTACCACGTTTGGCATCATTGATCTAGACCTGTATCATTGTAAAGATCAGCTGTAGGATAGAGTCGAAGAAAGGTGAAAAGTTGCCTTCACCGCTCTGTTCTGTGCTGTTCGGAGTTGCCGAAGGAAAGAATAGTTAGTATTGCCCCATACAGTGCAGCAATCAGAAAGATAAGGAAGGACAAATGCATAGTAAAGAGAAAGCATTAAATCGGGTGGAATAAATTGATTGGCACAATGAAGCATAGACACTTGACGAGAAATTATAGAATGTGTATAGGAAATATGAGTTTTGAAAGAAAGAAAACAATCAACTTGCACACCAAGAAGTTTAACAGAACTGGAGTTTAGAGAACTGGGTAATTATGTCAGTACCATAAAAAACAAAGATTGTTGGGGAAGGTTCACACATATGGTATGGGATTCGAAAATGAATAATGCTACTCTTAGAGCTATTCATCAGAAACCCGTTCTGCTCAAATCAATCACCCACAAGGTTGAGCAGGAGCTGAGCCTTAGCAACAGAAGAGAGCAGATCATTAGAAACCACAAAAAAATACTATCGTCTGCAAAAAAAACAGTGTGGGAATCAAGGTTGGGAGATGGGGGAAGATCATTAATATAAATAAGAAGTGGTCCCAAAACTGAGCCTTGAGGTACCCCTTTGGAAACCGAAGCTAGATCAGAATATTTCCCATCGTAACACACAAAGTGAGATCTATTAGACAGGTAAGATTTAAACGATTCAGTGGCAATTCCCCGAACTCCAAGTAGAGATGGTTTTCTCGGAAAGACAAAATGATCTACCATGTCGAAAGCTTTATAAAAATCAAGAAATAGTCCTAGAACACAATGACCCTTGTCTATGTTAACACGCACAAATTCTGTAACGTTAACTAGAGCACATGCAGTAGAGAGATTAGGTCGGAAGCCATACTGGTGATCAGACAGAACAGAACCGAATAGCCTTCTTAATAATTTAATGTTGATAAACATTGGTGGCTCCCCTTGGAAAAATGATAGTAAAGGGTAAACCATATCTACCAGATTGACTATTACATACGAGAACAATATTCAAATCATTTTAATAATAGGTGAAATTTAGACACGAAATTTATATTGAAAAGCTGAGTGTCAATGAAAAAAAAAAAACTTTATTATGAAAAAAATTATATGTTATTAATAAAACAATTTTTGAAAACTAAAACCCCACTTTATTAAAAAAATATGCAAAAATGTGGCCCAATGAGGCGTCGGATCAAACCAAACTTTATTAAAAAAATCAATGTTATTAATAAAATCAGAGGTATTTTAAACTGTGATCTTCATATTTCTGAAAATTACAACCCAACTTTATTTTAAAAATACAAAAATGTATCCCAATTATTACAAAAACAAATATTTTTAATAAAATCAGATGTATTTTAAACATGGAAGTTCCTTTTACTGAAAACTAAAACCCAACTTTATTAGAAAATCAAATATTATTAATAAAACCAGACATACACGTACGAAAGGTTAGGAAATCCAGCTCAGAAAATTCCAAAATGGCAAACTAGACATCCCAAATCATGAGTTTCATGCAACACACACCTGCGAAAGGTTAAGAAACCAAGCTAAAAAAAAGTATAAAATAGTAAAACCAAACATCCCTAATCATTGATTTTAAAAAAACACACATCTACGACAGGCTATGAAACCAAGGTCAGAAAAGTGCGAAATAGTAATCCCAAAACCTCAAATCAAAGTTTTCAGCCAACACACATCTACAAACGTTAAGAAATCTAGCTTAAATGTGAATTTTTATGCTTTAAGTATGTTTCATGTCATTCTATGACATGTAAAAAAAGTTGAAATGAAATTATCATGTTAAAAAATAAACTTAAAAAAAGTATAGAAAAAAATAGGGGTGGGCCCGAAAAGATGGAGGGAGGGGGCCCCTTGGAGGTTAGGGATTCAATGGAAAAAAATGTTAGTAAAGGGTAAACCATATCCCTCAAATTGGCTATTACACACGAGGCCAATATTCAAATCATTTTAATAGTAGATGAATTTTAGACACAAAAATTATAATGTATAGATGTATTTCAAAGAACGAATAGCCTTCTTAATGATTTAATGTTGATAAAAAGTGGTGCCCCCCCTTGGAAAAATATTAGTAAAGGGTAACCCATATCCACCAGAATTACTATTACATACGAGAACAATATTCAAATCATTTTAATAATATATGAATTTTAGACACGAAAATTATATTGAAAAGGTGTATTTCAGAGAAAAAATAGCCTTCTTAATAATTTAATGTCAATAAACAGTGGTGACCCCCCTTGGGAAAATGTTAGTAAAGGGTAAACCATATCCACCAGATTGAATATTACATACGAGAACAATATTCAAATCATTTTAATAATAGATGAATTTTCGACGTGAAAAGAATAATGATAAGGTGCATTTCAATGAAAAAACGATTTTGTTAGAAAAATCAATGTTATTAATAAAATCAGATGTTTTTTAAACTGTAATGGTCATATTTCTGAAAACTAAAACCTCATTTTATTAAAAAATATGCAAAAATGTACCCAATGAGGCCTTGGAGCAAACCAAACTTTATTGAAAAATCAATGTTATTAATAAACTCAGAATTTTTTTTTAACTGTGATGTTCATATTTCTGAAAATTGAAATCCAGCTTTATTAAAAAAAATGTGATTAATAAAATCACAATGTTTTTTAAACTGTGATGATCATATTCCTGAAAATTAAAATTCATATTTATTTTTAAAAAATATGCAAAAATGTACCTAATGAAACCCAAATTCATTTAAAAAAATCAATTTTATTAATGAAATCAGATGTTTTTAAACTGTGATGTTCATATTTCCGAAAATTAAAATCCAGCCTTAATTAAAAAAGATGAAATATTGTTTATAAAATCAGATGTATTTTAAACTGGGATGTCCATATTTCTGAAAACTAAAAGCCCTTTATTAGAAAAAATATGCAAAAATGTACCCAATGAGGCCTTGGATCAAACCCAACTTTATTGATTTTTTTAAAATCAATGTTATTAATAAAATCAGATGTTTTTTAATCTGTGATGTTCATGTCTCTGGAAATTAAAATCAAGCTTTAATAAAAAAAGATATGCGAAAATCTACCCAATTTAGATTCGTTTAACTTCATTAACATGATCCTCATATTTAATTTTTAAGTTTCAGGAGGCACAATCCGTTTTTGACTATAGTCAGTGGAGGGATCTAGAGGATGAAGTTACAATATCCAATATAAAACAGTCACTAAACCAGGAGAGAAAGATGAAACTCCAAAAAAACTGCAGCTGGCAGAGGATGATATTACTAGGGAGTTTCACCCCCCACCCACTAAAAGACAGAAATAAACTATGGTTGAGGAAATGTAGCTGGATGAAGATACTATGGAGTTTCCCCCCCCCAAACCCTAAAAGACGGAAAGAAGCAATAAAGGAGAGATTTATCAAAGATGAAGATAACATCACCATCGAGACATTACCATCGGTTTAAGATGATGAAGTCATAATCTTAAAAACTATAGAGTGTATAGATTTATGTGTTAATGCATTATTTCAATAAAGCACTTTTTTATATCTAGAAAATTGTGTATTTAGAATCAGGCGATAGTCATACAGATAAAAACAAGTTGAAATTCATAACATGAAAAAAAACCAACTATATTAAAAAAAATCATATGCTATTAATAAAAAAAAAATCTGAAAACCAAAACCCAACTTTATTAAAAAACATACAAAAATATATCCCAATGAGGCATTGGATCAAGCCCAACTTTATTAAAACATCAATGTTATTAATAAAATCAGAGGTATTTTAAACTGTGATGTTCATATTTCTGAAAATTAAAACCCAACTTTATTTTTAAAAAATACAAAAATGTATCCCAATTATTAAAAAATCAAATATTATTAATAAAATCAGATATATTTTAAACATGGAAGTTCTTATTTCTGAAAACTAAAACCCAACTTTATCAGAAAATCAAATATTATTAATAAAACCAGACATACACCTACGAAAGGTTAAAAAATCTTGCTCAGATAAGCAAAGATAAGAGATTCAAAATAGCAAACTAGACATACCAAATCATGAGTTACATGCAATAGACTCCTACGAAAGGTTAAGAAACCTAGCTAAGAAAAGTCTAAAATAGTAAACCAAACATCCCAAATAATAGATTTCAGACAACACACACCTATGACAGGCTATGAAATCTAGGTCAGAAAAGTGCAAAATAGTAAACCCAGCACCACATATCATAAGTTTTCAGACAACACAAATCTACAAACGTTAAGAAATCTAGCTTAAATGTGAATTTTTATGCTTTAAGTATGTTTTATGTCATTCTAAGACATGTAAAAAAAGTTGAAATAAAATTGTCATGTTAAAAAAAACTTGAAAAAATTATAAAAGGGGGTTTGGGCCCAAACCGCAGGGGGGAGGAAGAGGGGGCCCCTTGGAGGTTAGGGAGAGGGGACCTTGGAGTTTAAGGTCCTTAGTGGCTAGGGTCATTGGTGGTTGCGGTCCTTGATGTTCAAATCTATATTCGTCTCACTAATCCCATATTGCATACTTGTTCATTCTTAGACATGTAAAAAAAATGAAATAAATTATCATGTTAAAAAAAATCTTCAAAAGTATAAGAAAATAGGGGGATGGGCCCACAAAATTGGAGAGCGGGGGGGGGGGGCTCCGTGGAGGTTTGGGAGAGGGGACCATGGAGGTTGACGTCCTTGGTGGCTAGGGTCATTGGTGGTTGCGGTCGTTGATGTTCAAATCCATAATCGTGTCACTAATCCCATATTGTGTACTTGCTCATTCTAAAACATATAAAAAAAGTTGAAATAAAATTATCATGTTTAAAAATCAACTTCAAAAAAGTATAAAAAATGGGGGGATGGGCCCTAAAAAGTTGGGGGGCTCCTTGGAGGTTGGTGAAAGGGGACATTGGAAGTTGAGGTCCTTGGTGGCTAGGTTCATTGGTGGTTGCGGTCCTTGATGTTCAAATTCATAATCATATCAATATTGTGTACTTGTTCATTCTAAGACATTTAAAAAAAAAGGTGAAATAAAATTATCATGTTAAAAAAATAAAATTCAAAAAAGTATAAAAATGGGGGTATGGGTCCAAAAAGTTCAAGGGGGGCTCCTTAGAGGTTTGGGGAGAGGGGGCCTTGGAGGTCAAGGTCCTTGGTGGCTAGGGTCATAGGTGATTGTTGTCCTTGATGTTCAAATCCATTATCGTCTCACTAATCTCATATTGTATACTTGTTCATTCTAAGAAATGTAAAAAAAAGTTGAAATAAAATTATCATGTTAAAAAATAAACTTCAAAAAAAGTATAAACGAAAAATGGGCGGAGGGGCCAAAAAGTTGGAGGGGGGCTCCTTGGATGTTTGGGGAGAGGGGACCTTGGAGGTTGAGGTCCCAGGTGGCTAGGGTTATTGGTGGTTGCGGCCCTTGATGTTCAAATTGATAATCGTCTCACTAAGCCCATATTGTGTACTTGTTCATTCAAAGACATGTAAAAAAAGTTGAAATAAAATTATCATTTAAAAAAATAAACTTCAAAAAAGTAAAAAAAGTGGGATGGGCCCAAAAAAGTTGGAGGGGGGCTCCTTGGAGGTGGGGGAGTGGGGACTTGGAGGTGGAGGTCCTTTATGACTAGGGTCATTGGTGGTTGCGGTCCTTGATGTTCAAATCCATAATCGTCTCACTAGTTGATTTCTAAGGATTTCTAAGGATTGTTCTGAATTTCTATATTGAAATTCATTTCTTGGCATCTACATCTTTATTGGTATCAAATTTTTATATTGACAACACTGCTTAAATGGTACTTGTGTAATATACAGAACACAGTCGGGAAGTACAGCTATGTCAATTCACAAGGTCATCTTGACACCAATGACTCTATTACTTTAAACTTTTTAGCATACTCCATTGCCAAAAACAATATTTTATATCGCCCGCATCCCATATTGTGTACATGTCTATTAAAGCGACCACAGAGTTTTACCCTAAATAATTCCCCTTAAATGTCAATTAATCTCTGACGTTTCCTTTTGTTCTGCCAACTGTGCACAGATACATTTTAAACTCCTATGAAGCCTATTGATTTTTCTGTCATGAATTCTTACACAATCGAAGTAAACAATAAGTCCAACGTAATTCGTGCTTGTATAAATTACACGGCATCCCTTAACCTCGAAGCGTAAACAAATTGTGATACATCAGTTACATATTCATTGCTGAAATTTCCTCACATCGATGTCACATCATTATGGTCGTAATCTAACCCTGTCATTGACCTAGAAAAATGTGTATAATCTTGTTCGTCCATGAATTGTAGGCCTCTGATTGGTCTAGAAATAAGACTTTTACCAAGGACATTAAATCTCGTTCAGCCTTTTACCAAGGACATTAAATCTTGTAAAGGCTTTTACCAAGGACATTAAATCTCATACAGGAGTATAAGATCTCCCCTTACTGCCATGGCGGTTCGATACAACCACCATGGAAAAAACACGAATTTTTTCTTAGAGGTGTAACCTTTTTAGTACGTTTCAGAGGCCAGAAACGTCAAATGCCAGTTCGGTCATAAATCAGCAATTTAAGTGTTTTCAATCCACATTAAAGCGTTCATCAGTATTAAAAATGGGGGTTAGTACGCCCCAGCCACACCATATTTACGCCTACTGATAAAAAGACCTGAACTTTTCTGCCTTTTAAAGTTCTTAAAACTCCATTGATTGAAGGAGAATAAAAAAAATATGGTTTAATACAATACTCTCCACGTTTGTACATAAAGAAGATTGGGCTAGAGGGCTATACCATCTAGCCTAAAATGTTTTTCGTTAACAAAATGCATCCTAAATGTTAAAAAAAGGCCCATTATCTTGAAATCTCAATAACTGATTTTAATTCTCAAATCTGCCAATCTAATTAAACAGTAATTTTGACTCAAAAGTAATGCTAAAAAATCTAATTCCGAAAATTTAAACTGCTTACTCGAGTTAACATTGCAACGCTAATAACCGTTTTTAACTTAATTCTTATTTTGTTTCCATGTATGATATCAGTAGTATTTGCCCTTCTATTAAGCATGGCACTATATACCATTGATAGGGAGTACTTAGTCCCTGAGTCCCAATTTCAAGGTCACGGGAGAAAACCCAGAAATGTTTTTGTCAACAAAGACCTTGGGAAAACCCTAGTTAGATAACATGTTTGTGAACAATTTTGGGAAAACCTAATTAGTTTCTCAACAAGGGAAGACTTTGGGGGAAAACATTGTTACTTAACTGATTTGTCAACAGGATTTGGGGAAAAACCCCATAGCCATGGAAAATACTCTATATAAGGTGGGAAAGATTTAGTTAGTGTCGCAGTTCTGAATTGGATTTTGTTCGATAGTATTATTGTGAATATTATTTTGTTTTCTTTGGAATATTACAAAAATGAGCAATTTCACTGTATTGAACATTAAGAGACAGGAGGAAGAGAATAGTGATGAAGTGAAGATAAGAGCTGCAAATGTTGCAGTAGAAATAGCACCAGGGAGCAGATTAACTTTCGTGTGGGATGAAATGTTCAGTAGATATGTAATATCTCTGAGTCAATTCAAGATGGATGAACAGTTACGTTTTGCGGCCAAAGTGAATATAATGAATATATTTACCTTATAAGCAGGTTTGAATGCAATTGTTGAGCATATAGAGAAAAATGGACTGAGTCATTTACTGAAAAAGCCATTATATTGTGTTATATATATATAAATTTGCTGAATAAATATATTGATGATCATTTTCTTATGTTTTTGTAATTAAACATTTTTGAGAGTTGTTTACTCTTTCCAGAAGAACCAATAGGTGATGAGAGAGCATTTGAAACAGACTATTTTCTTTCTGCAATATTTGTTAGTTAGTATGTATTCAGCAGTGTAAACATCAAGAGGGAAAAAAATGAATGTATTTGAGAAAAAAACAATCATGCAGAACCTTGTCACTTTGGAAAAATGTTTAAATCTAAATGATCAGTTTAAGAAATTGTCGGTACAGAGGAAAATCTTCATTCAGGGAATGGTTAATGACATGATGAAACGGGACTCTCCGGCCTTGGATTATTGTATGAGGCTTTTACATCGTGGTCCCAAGGCATTCACTTAATTTATTGACACACTAATTGAAACAAAACAAAATAGTATTGTAGATTTGCTTTTTAACATTACATAGATGTTCCAAAAACAATAGTAAGAGTTTGTATGGAAAATCTAAAACCTCACATTCCAATGAAGCGAAAAGAACGGGAAATAAATCCGGCTCAAACATGTTTAAAGTGTGACGTCACCTGTTTACTCCTCCTCCTATTCTTTCCTTAGGAAATCTGAAGCGAGTACTCGAAGAAAAAGAAAGAAGAAAACTCTTTCTAGGAGAGTAGTTAGTTCGTCATCTGCAGTCTGAGTGTCAAAAGTGAAGAAAAAAATGTACTACTCATGTTCTCGATGCTTATACAGATTGGGCAGTTGCTCGTCCTGTGAGAACTGCACTACTGTCAGTGAATATGATGAAAAGCGTAGGTTGTGCAATCCATGCAAACTTCACCGAGGATATGCCATTAAAATTAAAGATTGTAATCAATGCCTTGAAGAATCTTGCGTTCCTCATGACAGAGGATTCCTATATTCAAACTGTCACTACAATAAATGTAATCAGTGGGAAAATATATATCCTGGTATGATTAGAAAAAATTCGAAACGATCATATAGTCTATTCTTGAGAGACTGTTATCGTCGTGGATTTAAATTATATTGGGAAGAAGAATTTGGACCACGCTTCAAGTGTCAAAATAACAAAAGAGTGTGGTTTATACGGCATCGTTGTGAAGATACTGGATGTTATGATTATAAACCTACGGAATTTTATTTGGCAGTTACGGAGAGTGTTTCTTCATTTAAGAATTCTGTTTGTGACATTGTATCAAATACACAAATTGAAACACGTGAATTTTACAATATAAATAAAAAAAGTATCATTGACTACACAAAGAGATAAGATAAGAGTGAAACTACATTGTATTGTAGTAAATCTGATCCTGACTTTTCCCTACTTGATCGATACAAAGTGAATGTAAATGATCTACCACCACTAGTTGTCGTCGACAATGATGATCATCTACATCTAGAAGATGAAGAAGAAGAAGATATCTAAAGAAAACAAAAAAAACATTTTTGTTATGTATATACATGTTTTATTAATAAACAAATTTACATACATTTTAAAACACTTTACTCGTAGGGCACTAAAATCAATATTATATAGTTCTGAGAGCATATTTTCCACCACAAAGTCGTTCAGACGTGGATTGGCAACGTAAATGTTGAGTAACTGCTTGTAAGTATAGCCACGACATCTAAAAACGAAATATAGTAGCGCATGAAAGCCACATTCTTGCCTCTTCTAAATAAGAAGTCCATTTTAAATCTGCATGGTTTTGATTTAGAGTTTGGCTCCGTGTTATTTAAATGAAATAAAAAAAAAAGAAACCCTCAAGGTGTTTCAGACCGAAAAATCTTCTGAATTCCCCTTCCCTTCCCTAGTACAAAATTCACTCACTTTTTCTTCTTTGTTAACAATATACGATTAATTTTATATGTTTTATTGATCTCGGTGGTTCTTAATGAATTTAAATTGGTCTATAAAAAAAAATTGTCAAACAGAACAAACAGAACTCTTCTCTTCAGAAAGAAAAATCATTTACGTGGCATAAATTTCACCTCAAATAACGAAAACTAGTATTTTCATACTACTTCAAGGAAAGCTCATTGATATGCTTTGCGTTTTAACTCAAATGTCTATAATTCTATTTTTAATATTGAAGCCAATGAAATAACTACTTTTCTTTAAAAAAATGTTTGGCTATTCCTTTTTGATCCTTCCCTCCCCTCTTCTTAAAAAAAATATATCATTTCCTATTTCGTTTCCACAGTTTAAAACATGACATCTTATATTCGTCTCTAGTGAATGAAACCCTTTGAACGCCATAGAGCTCATACGTCTAACAATCGTTTTCATTCTAAACCGCTAACATTCTCAGGATACAGCGTTTACAATTAAGCATAGGGTTAAAGTGTTATAATAGAATTTTATTGAAGAAATGTTGCTTAAAAGTGAAACATGAAATACGATTTGAGGTTCATTCTAGTATATTCTTGGAATAATTTATTACGAAAATGGTAAGAACTACATATATATTTATTTGTTTATAAATTATATAGCCCACTATATATTTCCTTGATAATTCCATAGCTACGAAATTTATAAATATATATTTTAATAAGACTATCTCTCTTCCACTTATATTCACTAAGCATAATAAAAAGAAAACTTACCTTTTCCATAGAATCACTATAGTCCAAATTTCTTTTCTCAGACATAATTTATTCACTTAACTATTCTGCACCAGTCAAGTATTTTTAAACTAATGACAATATTATTATTGATTTTTCACCTTATATGTATATCTCAGAAGATCATGGGTTTCCCCCATAGTCCCAGCTTTATGTCAAGAAAAAATTAATCAATGACAATGGCTATAACCCAAGAAAAATTTTACTAAAAACCTTGCAAAAGAGAATAATCAGTTAAGCAACTAGGTTTTCCCCCAAAGTCTTCCCTTGTTGAGAAACTAATTAGGTTTCCAAAAATTATTTACAAATATGTTATGTAACTAGGATTTTTCCCAATGTCTCTGTTGACAAAAATATTTCTGGGTTTTCCCCCGTGACCTTGAACTTAGGACCCAGAGACTACGTACTCCCTATCAAAGGCCTATAGCGCCATGCTTAATGAAAGGGCACATACTACTGATATCATTATGAGATATAGTGTAGATTTGCTACCATTCAAAAATGTTCAAAGTACAAGTGGCAGAGAATAACAAATTAATGAAAAACAAAAACAACAGAAAACGACTATATACAACAAAACGGGACACCTCAACATCAACATATGTGTATAAAAGCGGGTGTAAAAACTTGGCCAAATTTCGGGTCAAGGTCCCTTTGAATAAAATTTTCTGTCCAAACCTCCCCCGTGCCCTTTTAACAAATTCACGGATAAACCCTTAATACTCTCTGATGTCACTACATTCTATCAAATTTAGACTGCTTGTTAAATTAGGTGAAATCCTCAATAGAACCACTGATTCTGACCATTATACTATGAACCAAAGTGGGTCTATGGATTTTATTTTACAGTCTGCCATTGAAACCAAGAAGGGAACGTCATAAAAGGAAGTCATAAAGTGTTTCCCTTGGTACTCTGTGTTCCTGTTTGATTGGGCATTGGAACTTAGATGTCCTTTTAAAGCAAACATTAACAAAATAAAATGTGAATGAGAAGCTGGGACTGCACTTAAATTTATTTTATATTTTTGCATCTCGGTATAAAGCTTTCGCTTTTACTTTTTGTTTTATTGAAGTAAAATACGAGGTAAAATACGAGTAAATACGAGGGGGGGGAGGGGGTATCCACCGTCTGATCACTCTGAATATCAAAAAGGGGACTAGAACTTCTTTTTTTCACCAAAATCATATGATCAAAATTTTGAGATAGCCGTTTAGAATAGTTAAAAAGTCCCAAAACTATGCCTTTAGAGATAATATGATCCGCAGCCACTAGGGATAGGTTTTAAGTTATGAAATTTAACCATTGTTTACGAGTAGAATTTGTTATTCGTAAGTATACAGACATTTTTCGTGGGGGACAGGGTATTTTCACCTTGGGATGGGTTTCCATGGGGATAATTTTCCGTGTGGAGGGAAATTTCTGGGGGTGAACTTACCAGTGGAGACATTACACTGGGGGGATTTGACAGAATCCGTATAAGAATTTTTTTCGTCTTACTTTCTCTTTGCTAAATCAATTCTGCATGTTGAGATGTTACAAGTGAATTTTCCGGGGGAAATTTTCAGCGTGTTTGAATTTCTTGGAAACAATTTTTACGGAAGGATTTGCGGAGTCATAGTTAAAACGATTAGAGATTGCTTTTTTTTTTAAATGAAAGTATTCTAACAAGAATCTTTCTGGGTAACTCTTCTGCAAGAAATTTTAGGAGGGGGGGGTATTTAGCGAAACTGGAATTGCCCAAAAGTAATTTTACGGGAGGAGGGTGTATTTTAGGTGGGATGAACTTTTCACGGAGGAGTTTCTCATGAGGAGACTGAATTTGTTTTGGAGGGTGAGCCAGATTTAACGGCATCATTTTGTGAACGATCAGAAATTAGATAAAAAATAGTTATTTCAACTGAAAGTAAGAAGTAACATTAAAACTCAAAACGAACAGCAATTATTCTGCATATGAAGGGGCTCCCCCTAATCAGTACCTTGCTCTTTGCATTAAAGTTTGAGTTTTTTGTCCCAATTTCTTAAGAACGACTCCTGAAACACAGAAGCTCTATAATTAGAATATGACGCTTTCTTAAAAATGCTTAAACCTTTAGCGTGAAGAGTAAGGTATCGAAGAGGGGGGCAACCCCTCCATATACGGAATAAATTTTATACCAAATTTATTCTGTAAAATAAATTCTGCACCAAAGGGAACGAAGAGAGATTTTATAAGGAGATAAATAGTGTTAGTGGAGGCTTACTACTTTCTACGGGGCCCTAATGGACTACTTCTTATTTCCATCGGTTTGACGGTGCAAGAAGAAGTTTTAACAGTGCATCCCTCTTCTGGTGACCAGGTGCCGAAATTTTGTTTCTAGGTGAAATTCCCACCCCCCTGGCATGATTCCCGTATCTTGGGTAAGAAGAAGGCAGACGCCATTTATACCACATTAAATAAATGTAGTTATCAAACCCTCAAGCCGTCATACCTACAAAAGACTCCCAAGACCCACCAATCTGGACTCCAATGACGTCACAGGACTTACTCCGTTTCTAACAGTCAGGTCTAATATGCATGAAGCAACTTTATGTAAACCTATGTCAACTTTAGGAACCCGTGGGGGAACCCCTGCTTATAACATAACGATAGCTCACACCTTGCGTAATGATTATGCAACACTGTCATTTACTTCAAAATTTTACTATAATTTTAATGTTTATTTTCAATATTAAATACAAAAGAAAATATTTGTAATGAAATTGATTTTCAGTAAAGCACCATGACGCAGTAGGTTTTAGACTTTTACAGTCAGAGAAGGAGGCGATACCCAAACTCTTGTTTATAGTGATTTTTCTTCGTTTCAAGCTTGATTTGCATATTCAATTTAAGTTTCTCTCGTTTTAAGATTTATTTATTCATTTACATTAGTATCTTTTGTATGTTTGTTTGCATTGATTGTTTATTTAATTTCTGTTGTATGTTTATCTTTTGTATGTTTGTTTGCATTGATTGTTTATTTAATTTCTTGCATTGATTGTTTATTTAATTTCAATAGCAAACTATTTTTTTTTGTTTTAAGCTTGATTTTCATATTCAATCTAAGCCTTACTCGCTTAAAGATCTATTTATTTATTTATATTATTACTTGTTGTATAAAATAAAAGTTCAAAATAGAGATAAAATCCTTTTTAATAAACAGTGTATAATAAATTTTACAGAAAATACCAGATATTTCGGTCACATATACAGTGACCGTGATCAGTAGTAAAAAAATAATGACGCAATTTGAAACATTAGCTTATGATCGACATAAAATAAAAATACTCAGTGTTTGATTTTCAAAGGCGTCCGAAAGAAAAGTCAATCACAAGCCTCTTTGTCCATCATAGAATTAGTTCTTACGCGCTGACTGAGTTAACTCTTTGACAGAAAGCAACTTTATTTTACAAATTGATCTTTACTCTGGCAGATTTTAATAAATTATCATAGATAGAGTTCTGCCCGTATTCACCTGTATCCCGATTCAAAGCAAACCATTTATTTGGTCGAAATACTCCCCTCTAAATTGAAAAAAATAATAGAACCTATTGCACAACCTTACTAAATACATAATTAAAGAAACTTCCAAATTTATTTTGCCACTAATCAAATCCACTTTTCTTAACATCTTTCCTACTAGAAGAGTATCGGCTGCTTCTACATCCATAATTGAGTACATTGATACAATGTCGAAGCTTGAAAGCAAATAAATGGTTTACCTATGGGGGCCCCTTTATCCCGTTTAAAGACTAATATTTTTGTGGAGAATATTGAAACAATTGCGTTAAATTAATATTTTTTAAACCATATTTTCTGGGGCCGGTATATGGATTACATTATTTCAGTATGGGATTATGGGGAGGAGGAATTAAAAGGATTTTTGGAACATCTTAATTGTTTGGGGGGGGATTTAAAGTTTACTGTTGAATTGGAAGAGAATGGGGAACTACCTTTTCTTGATGTTCTTCTTTTGAAAAATTCCTTTTCTTGATGCCTTTGCTTTGAAAAGAACTAGAGATTTATACACTAAGTATTTTTATTTTATGTAGTATGTAGACTTTGTACCAAATTGTTTTGTTATAGTTTTACTACTGATCACAGTCACTATATATGTAGCCAAAATATCTGGTATTTTTTGTGAAATTTATGATACACTGTCTATTAAAAGGGATTTTATCCCTATTTTGGACTTTTGTTTTATCGTCATGGAATGGCAGGGTGGTCTCCGAAATTATGTGCTTGCTGTATGTTTTTTCCTATGTATTTTTATTTAAATTCTGTTCGTTTTGGGTTTCTTTTATTCTTTAATAGTAATTTCTGGTCGTTTTTAGTTTGAATTTTAACAGGTATTTGTATCTGCTGGGCTTAAGTTTAAAATGACCTTTATTTTTCTTTTAAAAACTTATTTTTCGGAAAGTTTTTTTTAATGAATTTTTGTTCGTTTTTGATTGCAAAAATTTTCAAATTCTTAAAAACTCCTTATTTCAAAATCAAACTTGCAAAAAAAATCAAATCTTCATCAAAGTATCAGAACTGGTATCAAATTAACAATATCAAAGTGAAAAAAGTTTGCCCCGTTTGAAATGAGCCCCCTTTGAGGTTGATACGACCACCCCTTCTATATGAAGTGCGTCTTGTAGATAAAATAAATGGAGGTTGGGCGGAGGATAGCTGCCCTCCGATCACTTTATACTCTTAAAATTGAAATACAACTTTCAATTTCCAATCAAATGAGCCCTCTAAGAAGTTCATACGAGCATCCCTTCAATAACAACCACATATGCCCCCAGGGCATTAATTACAACGCCTATCCTCAGGCCCTAGGGGAATGTGCCGACACCAGAATTTTGTTATCTGAACTTTGACCTATTTTTAACAAAAGGTCTATCTAAAAAATGTATCTGTTGCATTTAGGGTGTGGAGGGGGGGGGGGGGGGTAGATGCCCTCCAATCTCTTTTGATTCTTAAAAAAGGAACGAGAACTTTCAATTTCAAATCAAATGAACTCTCTCCGAAGTTTATGCAAATATCTCTTCCATAAAAACAATATATGTCCCTAGAGTATTACTTACAACGCCTGCCTCAGAACTATGGGGTGTTGAGACGAGAAAAGAGTTTTTCTCATGTGACCTTTGAATTATTTTTAATGAAGTGGCTATTTTAAAAATTTTATCGGATAGGCTATGTGGAAAAGGGTTTGTGGGGGGGCGCCTAGGTACCCTCGGATATCTTTTGACCCCTAAAAAATGAACTAGAACTTTCAATTTCCAATCAAATTTGCTGTGGTGACACCGGTTTTGGTGACACCGGAGTATTTGCTATCTTATTGTTGAACAATTTTTAGAAACTGGCTATCTCAAAATTTTTAGTGGATGGGTTTGGGGATAAGAGGGCGTGGAGAGGGGCTGTTGCCCTTAATTGTCTTGCCTCTTAAAAAGTGAACTCGACCTTTAAATTTCCAATCGAATGAGCCCTCTCTGAAGTCTATACGAGCAGCCCTTTCGTAAGAACCATACATGCCCTTAGGGCATAACTTAGAACGCTTTTTCCCGGGCCCTGGGGGGTTTCATTAACAGCGGAGTTTTTCTTATCCAACCTTTGAACTATTTTTTTAACAAAATGTCTGTCTCAAATCTTTCATTATATGGGTTTGGAAAAAGAAGGCGGGGGCGGGGGGGATAGCTGCCTTCGGATAGCTTATAAATATTAAAAGGTGAACTGGAACTTTCAATTTCCAATCAAATGAGCCCTCTCTGAAGTTTATACGAGTATCCCTTTCATAAGAACAATATATGCCCCAGAGAATAACTTACAAAGCCAGCCCCCAGGCCCTGGAGGTTGTATCGACACCTGAGTTCTGTTATCTGACTTTTGAACAATTTTTAATGTAATGGCTATATCAAGATTTTTTTCGGATGCATTCGGGAAAAAAAAGTGAGGTGAGGGGCTAGTTACCCTCCAATACCTTTTGACACTTAAAAAGTAAAATATAACTTTTAATTTCCAATCAAATCAGCCCTATCTGAAGTTTATACGAGCATTCCTTCCATAAGAACCATATACACCCCCTGGGCATAATTAAAACCCTTGCCCTGCAGAATTTTGGGGAGAGTGTCAGGCTCAAAGATATAATTTCCAGAACTTTCAACTACGTTGAACAAAATGGCTATTAAAGAATTTGATTGAACGTGTTCGGGGATATGGTGGGTTTGGAAGGGGTAAATTATGCGTCAATCTGATAAATTATCTGATAAATTATGCGTCATTCGGGTGATTCAAGTTTTTGGAAGCCAAACTTATCATAATAACCTTAAAAACACTTCAGACCGTCAGGGCATGACCCCCCCCCATAATCCATTTGGCACCAGTCCCCTGCCCCTTGGCGACCTGATATTACTTATATATTTAAAGCATATTAAGAAATATCGTTGAAGGACTTTTAAGGAAATACAGCGTTTTTGAGCAATTGTTAGATTTTCACCCTACTAATTGCGTCACAGAACCAATTTGCGTCACAGAACCACACTATCAACACTCTTTAACCCCCTCTACCATCATCCCAATCTTCCCAAAACACTTTTCAGACATTTCATGTTAAAAATTTACTTCAACCCATTCATTCGAGTTTTTGCAAACAATTCACGCCATAGTACCACGCTGTAACTACTTTCTAACACACTTGCGACACCCGTCATCATCATTGTAAGTGTCTTCTAAAGTATGAAACACAGACACACACACATACACACACACACACACACACAAACACACAAAAAACAAACACACAAATACACACACACAAACAAACATAAACACACACATATACTCACACACACAAACAAACAAACATAAAAACACACAAACACAAAAACACACACCCAAAAACACACACACACACAAAAACACACACACACACACACAAAACACACACACACACAAACAATTGCACACAAACATAAACACAAAAAAACAAATACACACACAAACAAACAAAAAACACACACACAAACACGCAGATACACAAACACACACACACTAAAACACATACACACAAAAGAAACACACATATAAAACACTCACACACACAAAAAAAACAGATGCGCACAAAAACGCACACACACACAAACACACACACACACACACAAACAGACACACACACAGATGCACATACAAAATACAAAACACACAAAAAACCACACACACAAAAAAAACAGACACAAACACACACACACACTAAAAAAACACACCAACACACACAAAAAAAATAGACACACAAAAAAAACCAAACAAACACAAAAACACACGCACACACATACACACCTGCAAAAACACAGACACGCACAAAATACACAAACAGAAACACACAAACAAAAAAAAACACCAACAAAAACACAAAAAAACAACCACACACAAAAACAGAGACACACACAAAACCACACACACACACACACACAACACAAACACACACAAACACACACACAAACACACACACACACTCAACACACACACATACAAAAACAAACACACACACACAAAAAAACACAAAACACACACAAAAACAAACACACAAGCACACACACGCATACACACACACACAACCACATACAGAAACACATACACACACACTCACACACACACACACACACACACACACACACACACACACACACACAGACACACACATACACACACACAAAAAAAAACACACACACACTACAAACACACACACAGCATTTACAAATTTCTCCAGTATTTACGCTGTTGAGGAGAATTGACCACAAAGTTGGTTTTTTCAAAATCGATGGTGAAATATCTATAGAACTTCATGACTCGATAATGGATTTGGTTTTTCCCGTTCATAAACAGACCGGTACCTAGGGAATCATTGAGTCTTTATAATTTATTTTTGGTAGAGGAGGGGGGTATGCACTGGACACTTTCAAAGCAAAAGCTTATTGCCAACCTTCATCCGAACCAATAATGTACTTAACGTTCTTTTGCTGTGAAAGCTGTCACAAAGATTGATAGAGCCCTCCAGTTATATCAGAAGCCATACATGAAGACGTTTATTGACACTTTTTTCCGTAAATGATCTGAGGCAAAAATAAAGGTCGAAAAATAAATCTTTAAACTCATTTTAAATTCAGCCTTTAGTAAGATGTGTGAGAGTGTGCGCCTTAGGAGTCGTTGTGACGTTTTGACTGACCCAAAAGAATTTACCCTAATTATTGTAGATCTGAACTTTACATCGTTCACGATCCTAGACTCCAATATAGTCCTTTTACATAGAAAAAGGAAACGTAGCTTTAAGCAAAATACTGCCACTGGTAGCACCATATTTGAAATCTAAGAAAAACTCATGCTGGAATCTTATTACAATGTGTGTAAGCTATAATGACCGGGGACGAAAAAGTTCAAGTGTATTATGGAGACACTAATTCGCTCCTTTTAAAAATTAAAACGGATAATCTGTTGAATGATTTGGAAAATGGTAATCACACAAGCTCTTAAATGGACTTCACAAACTGGGACGAGTCCATTTGCCCTGAGCTAGTGAAGCGCCAGGCCCCAAGCAAGTTGATATTTTTATAATCTGAGATGGGGAGTGACTTGACATCCAAATGTGTGCTTGCAGCTCCTAAGGGGGTACTGTGTGTAAACACAAAATGATGATATTAAAAAGTCCGCAAGGGGTTGCATTCACGCTATGTAAAGAAATATTTTGACATGAGTGTTTAAAGGAACTGTCTAAAGAATAATTTAGTTTGAAGAGCAAAGGTCATGGCCATTCGCTCTTCAAAATTTAGAAACTACACATTTTGAGTAGAGAAAATGCCAAGTCAGCCATATCGGACAAAGTCTATGTATGCGCGGGTGGAGTGAGAGTGCTACCACACAATCACTATCTTACTTCAGATGGAGACGTTTGTTTAGATTACAGACGGCGTCTCTGTCTGAAAAAAGCTGAATAGCTTATGGGAGGCGGTCCGATCAGTCTTTCTCTCAGAAGTTTGTGTTTTCTAGTCGTTTTCTAGTATCTTTATATGTAGTGTTCTACGTGTTTTTTATTTTTTTGGCACAAAGCGGAACCAATGTTTTAAAAAGCGTTTAATATTAAACTATTGTTTTAACATTATTGTGTCATCCGCAGCGGCGTTTTTCGTCCAACGTTCTGGCCAAAACGCCTTCTGGAGGGATCCGGTTGCGTCTGGCCCTCCGGATGTGAGACTTTTTTAAGTTCTTTTAAATATTTTTTTATGTTAATGTAGATATACTCAATGTAAATATGTCTTAAATATTTGTAGTGCATTTATTCATTTTATAGAAACCATGTATTCTATTTTTGGTTATTTGTTCAACAAATTGACGTTGAATTTGGTTAGATGTATTTAAACATTGGGGGAGTATTTATAAACTTAAATCACCATTCAAATTTATTCTTTGCGTACCTTCAATGTTTGACAAAAAAACACTTTTGACAAAAATAATTTAAAATCGTTGTAAAATATTTTTACAAAATCCAAAAAATATCTATTATTCGCAATAGTGTCTGGCAAGAATCCTATGATAAAATAAAGACTATTAGACCAGACATAAAATTCATACGAGGACTTAATGTGTTTAATATTATTGCACCAAACTCGGTGTTGATTATTGACGATTTAGCTGAGTCCGTTGAAGAATGGCCTGAGGAGATGTTACTCCTATTCATGGTCAAATCTCATCATGAACAAATTTCCTAAGCTGTTGTTCTCCATAATCTCCTTTTTATCCGAGCATGTGCATGTGAACACTTGCTTTTAATTGCACTTACTATATCATCTATAGGGTTGTTCGCGATTCAAGTTCTCTTATAACTTTAAACAAGCAATATATCCTGGGGAACCGAAATTTCTAAACTCGGCATACACTCAAGCTATTAATAAACATTATGGTTACATTCTATTGGATCTTAATCAAAATACACCCAAAGAGCTATGTGTAGTCTCGGAAATTTTTGATAATGAAATTGCTGTATCTACCCGCCAATAGTAAAAAAGTTTATTAGTTGCCTTCAAGACACTGAAGAGGCTACAGGAAAGCAGAAACATATTTCTTGTCCTCGGTAGTTCAAAACCGCGGTTTAGGAAGGCTATACTCAAACACGTTATTGACAATGAATTGATTAATCTCCTATCTGAGCTTTGTTTTGATTTAACTGAAGGCAATTTTCAACCGTAAGAAGTTGTCAGGTAACATACAAAGCAACATTGTTCACTTTTACGTGCCCTAGCTTGGTAAGGAAATCAAAAGATTTAAAAAGGAAACGGCTGGTTCAAGAGGGCAAAAGTTTCTTTTCATTGTTACTCCCAATAATAACGCGACATGTAAATACTGTTCACTAGAAATTTATAAACCTTACAAGTTGACGCCAATTGAACTCGCTCTTTTGCCAAATAAGAACTTTGAAAGTAATATTGATGAATTTATTCACAATGAGACAATTGCTGACAATGAAAATTGATTTTGCTTCAAAATGCCCTTCGATGTGTCCATAGGCATTAACCTTACCATGAACAACTGCTCAAATTAAATGTTATTAATCAAATTCCAACTTCTGAAAGTTCTAAAACTTAAAAAAGCCAAAACAAGAAAAAGATTTATCTAAAGGCTCATCAAGTGTTGTAGATCTAATGCCTCATTCCTATCGTAAGATATATTAAATACTCTTAACTAATCTCGCCGAAAATGAACATGTACGAATTGATGACAAAAATAATGAAGTTTTAATCCACGGGAAGAGATTTTATTGCTTATCGTAAAAGAATTGACTCATTTGATAGCCATTTGTTTGAATTGATATAGTCATTAAATTTTTGAAAAAGTGTTATTGGGAAGAATTATAATTTAAATCGATTAAGGAAATATGAAGAAATATCAAAAGATATATCGTTTTGGTAAACATTCCACGTTTACGTGATGATTCAAAAGGTATCAAATGAAGGCGTCTTTACACCACATTAAGTATATCAAAGGATAGTGGACACTGCACACCGCATTTACGTTCAAAATGGTCAATTTTTTAAAAGAGTTTATGAAAATGTTGCAAAGAGGGAAGTTTAAGCTCCCCAAACTTACTTGCTCAAGTCACTGGAGTTGAAAAGAAGTTAGCGAGAGAGTATTTAAAGATTGAAACCAGCTTAACTCTTCATTGAAATCATAGAGTTCGCGTTATTCATTATTGAAAACTAAGGTCTTTTTCCCATTGCATATATTACAAGCAAATGTTTTGACTCTACACGAGATTCAAAGACGTAAAAATAGTCCATACAAGTATATTTTACCTGCAATCAGAGTTTTTAGACGTTATGCATAAGACATTTCATTGCATTCAAAGATAGACGGTAAAGTTTCTAGAGCCCTTGAATCTATCTTTGAACAAGATTATTATAAAAAAAAGTCAAACAGGTCGTGAAAGTGAATTTGTTAAACCATATGTAAAAAGGTTTTATTTAAATATACTACAATACTCTATCATATTCATAGTCATACAAAGGAGGCATTGGCTGAAAGTTTGATAAGAACAATTCGACTTTTAATATCGACATATTGTACATGGAAAAATAATGTTGATTTGATATATATCAAGTTGATATATAATCAACATTCTCATCGATCCTTGTCCAATCATAGACCTCTTCATGTTCATAACACTAACAATACACTTGGCATTCTTAAGCAATATTCTAATGAAAATTTTGTGAAGAAGAAATTTGATGTTGATGAGACTGTTCAAATTGATCGAACAAGTTTATCATAGGCAGCGCAATCAAGTTGCCTAAGTAAAGGGCAATGTTGGCAAAATGCATTATTTATTGGGGTTAGACCAAGGCACTTCGTATCGAAGGAGTTGTCGTAGAAACTTCGAAAGTGGCTCATTCGATTGGACTTTGGAAGTGGCTAGTACCCTTTTAAATTGTCAAAAGTGATTGGAAGGCAACTAACACCCCTTTAACACCCACCATTTCCCCTAAAACATCCAATCAAAATTTTGAGACAGCCATTTTGTTCAACGTAGTTGATTTTCAGGTAGAAATTATCTTCTTGAGGAGGACACCCCCCACAGCCCTCAGGGCAAGGGTTGTAAGTTATGCCCTGGGGGCATATAAGATTTTGATAGAAAAAATTGTCGTAGAAACTTCAAAAAAGGCTCACTCAATTAGAAATTCAAAGGACCAGTGAACTTTTTAATAGTCAAAAGTGATTGGAGTGGCAACTAACCCTCCTGTCAAGCCCACCTTTTCCCCACACACATCCAATCAAAATTTTGAGATAGTTATTTTGTTCAACGTAGCTGAAATTTCTGAAAATTCGGTCTTTGAGGATGAAACCCCCCATAGCCCTCAGGACAAGGGTTATAAGTTATGCCCTGGGGGCATATAAGATTTTCATAGAAAGCGTTGTCGTAGAAACTTCAAAAGGGGCTCATTTGATTGAAAATTGAAATGGATAGTACTGTTTTTAATAGTCGAAAGTGCTTGGAAGGCAACTAAAACCCCTTCCACGCCAACCATTTATCCAAACGCATCCAATCAAAATTTTGAGTTAACCATTTTGTTCAACGTAGTTGAAAATTCTGAAAATTATGTATTTGATGAAAACCCCCTCAGAGCCCTCAGGGCAAGGGTTATAAGTTATACCCCAGTGGCATAAAAGGTTTTTATTGAAAGCTTTGTCATAGAAACTTGAAAAAGGGCACATTCGATTGGAAATCCAAAGAGCTAGTGCTCATTTTCATAGTCAAAACTGATTGGAGGGTAACTAATCCCCCTCTCACGCCCACTTTTTCCCCAAACACATAAAATCAAAGGGTTTAGACAGCCATTTTGTTCAACGATGTTGAAAGTCTTGGAAAATTAGGTCTTTAAGGATGAACCCCCCAACCCCCCAGAGTCCTCAGGGCAAGGGTTGTAAGTTATACCCTAGGGGAATATAAGGTTTTTTTATAGAAAACGTCATCGTAGAAACTTCAAAACTGGCTCATTCTATTGGAAATTGAAATGGCTAGTGTACTTTTGAATAGTCGAAAGTAATTGGAGGACAACTAACCCCCGTCTCACGCCCATCACTTTCCCAAACACGAACAAGCAAAATTTTGAAACAGCCATTTTTTTTAACGTAGTCGAAAGTTCTAGAGATTATGTCTTTGAGGATGAACACCCCCTACATCCTTCAGGGCAAGGGTTATAAGTTATGCCCTGGGGACATGTGAGGTTCTTATAGAAAGCGTTGTCGTAAAACTTCAAAAAGGGCTCCTTCGATTGAAAATTGAAAGGGCTACTGCCCTTTTTAATAGTCGAAAGTGAATGGAGAGCAATTAACTCCCCTCCTACGCCCACCATTTCTCCGAACACATTCATTTAAAATTTTGACGTAGCCATTTTGTTCAACATAATTGAAAAATCTGGAAAATATGATTTTGAGGATGACAAATCCCCCACACCCCTCAGGGCAAGGGTTGAGATAGCCATTTTGTTCAACATAGATGAAAGTTCTGGAAATTAGGTATTTGAGAATGACAATTCCCCCAAAGCCCTCAGTGCTAAGGTTGTAAGCTACGCCCTGGGGGGATATAAGGTTTCTTATAGAAAATGTTTTCGTAGAAACTTCAAAAAATTATCATTCAATTGGAAATTGAAAAGGCTAATGGCCTTTTTAATAGGCTAGTCAAAACTGATTGGAGGGCAAATAACCTTCCTCTCACTCCCACCATTTCCCCAAACAAATCCAATCAAAATTTTGAGATAGTCATTGTAAGGTTGTAAGTTGTGCCCTGGGGGCATATAATGTCATATAGAAAGTGTTACCATAAAAACTTCAAAAAGGGCTCTTTCGATTTGAAATTGAGAGGGTTATTGTCTTTTTAATAGTCAAAATGTAATCAGAGAGAGAATTGCCCCCCCCCTTAATGCTCATCTTTTACCCGTAAATTTCCGATCAACAATTTGATATGGCCATTTTGTTCAACGTAGTTGAAAGGTCTGGAAATTATGTCCTTGGGGATGAGAACCCTCCCCCTATAGCCCTCATGACAAGGGTCATAAGTTACGCACTTGGGACATATAACGTTTTTATAGAAATGTTTGCCGTAGAAGCTTAAAAAGGGCTTTCGATTCAAAATTGAGAGGACTAGTGCCTTTTTCATTAGTCGAAAGTTATCAGAGGGCAAAGGTCTCCACGCCTATCATTTCCCCAAAAAATTTCAATCAAAATTTTTATATATATGCATTTTGTTAAGCCTGTCAGAAAATTATGGAAATTATGTTTTTTAGGATAACAAATCCCCCCCCAACCTCAGGGCAAGGGTTTTGAGTTTTGCCCTGGGGACAGATTGGATTTTTCTAGAAAGTGTGGTTATATAAACTTCAAAGGGGGCTTATTGGACTGGTAATCAGACGCTCTACTACTCTTATTAAAAGTCAAAGGGATCAGAGGGCAGTTACCCTGTCACCCCTGCACACATGTCGTATTGTCCCGAAAGCAAAGGGCTCTAAACCCTATCATAGGCAGCGCGCTAGCGCCGCCTAAGTAAAGAACGATGTGGGCACAATGTGTTTTTTTTCTTTAGTCAGGCACTTCGTATCGAAGGAGTTGTCGTAGAAACGTCAAAAAGGGCTCATTCGATTGAAAATTCCATCTTTCCCCCAAAAACATCCAATAAAAATTTTGAGATAGCCATTTTGTTCAGCGTAGTTGATTTCCAGATACAAAATATTTTTTTGAGGAGGACACTCCCCCACAACCCTCAGGGCAAGGGTTTTAAGTTATGCCCCGAAGGTATATAAGAACGATGTTGGCACAATGTACTATGAACTATTTTTTCTTTTACAGCAGGGCACTTCATATGGAAGGGGTCAACGTAGAAACTTCAAAAGGGGATCATTCGATTGGAAATTGAGAGTTCTAGTGCCCTTTTTAATAGTCAAAAGCGATTGGAGGGCAACTACCCCCCCCCCTGCGCCCATCAACCCCCAAAACACATCCAATCAAAACTTTCAGATAGCCATTTTGTTCAGCGTAGTTGATTTACAGATAGAAAATATGTTTTTGAGGAGGACACTGCCTCACAACCCTCAGGGCAAGGGTTTTAAGTTATGCCCTGGAGCCATATAAGGTTTTTATAGAAGTTGTTGTCGTAGAAACTTCAAAACAGGCTTATTCGATTGGAAATTCGAAGGGCTAGTACCCTTTTTAATAGTCGAAAGAAATTGGAGGGCAACAAGCCCCCCCCACGCCCATCATTCCCCCAAACACATCCAATCAAAATTTGAGATAGCCATTTTGTTTGGCGTAGTTGATTTCCAGATAGAAGATATATTTTTGAGGAGAACCCTCCCCCAAAACCCTCAGGGCAAGGGTTTTAAGTTATGACCTGGGGGCATATAAGGTCTTTATAGAAGGCCTTTTCGTAGAAACTTCAAAAAAGGCTCATTCGATTGGAAATTCAAAGGGATAGTGCCCGTTTTAATACTCGAAAGTGATAGGAGGGCAACTAGCCCCCCCCCCACACACACGCCCATCATTTCCCCAAACACATCCAATCAAAATTATGAGATAGCCATTTTGTTCAGCGTTGTTGATTTGCAGATAGAAAAGATCTTTTTGAGGAGGACACTCCCCCATAACCCTCCGGGCAAGGGTTTTAAGTTATGATCTGAGGTTATATAAGAACGATGTTGGCACAATGTGCTATCTATTATTTTTTTTTCCTTTAGAGCTGGGTACTTTACATTGAAGGGGTCGTTGTAGAAACTTCAAAAGGGGCTCATTCGATTGGAAATTGAGAGTTCTAGTGCCCTTTTTTATAGTCGAAAATGATTGGAGGGAAACTGCCTCCCCTCCCCCGCGACCATCATTCCCCCAAACATATCCAATAAAATTTTGAAATAGCCATTTTGTTCATCGTAGTTGGTTTCCAGATAGAAAAAATGTTTTGAGGAGGACACTCCCCCACAACTCTCAGGGCATATAAGGTTTTTATCAAAGGTGTGGTCGTAGAAACTTCAAAACAGGCTCATTCGTTTAGAAGTTTGAAAGACTAGTACCCTTTTTAATCGTCGAAAGTGATTGGAGGGCAACTAGCCCCCCCCCACGCCTATCATTCCCCCAAATATATTCGATCAAACTTTTGAGATAGGCATTTTGTTCAGCATAGTTGATTTCCAGATAGAAAATAGGTTTTTGAGGAGGACTCTCCCCCAAAACCCTCATAGTAAGGGTTTTAAGTTAAAACTAAATAACACCAATAAAAAAGATACACTTCAGTTATTATTGGAGAAAAACGCCGTCTGTTCAGTATCCCTTTTATCACAGACTTCTCACGGATCTTAGGCCATTCTTTGACAGGATTCATAATTCCAAATTTTTCAAGACGGGAATTTCGGTGCCGCTTGGGAATAAACAATAGGAACTTTACGTATCTAAAATAGCACTTATTAATTTTGTCTATGTCACTTTCGGCAAGTAGATGAGCCGCACCGGAAATGTAAATAACGTGAGATTGGCAAACTGAGCGATACCTATAAGCAAGTGATTTCCTGGAGTATCGCCCCTCATATGGAACAACAATACTGTAAGCACGTTTAATGGCGGTGGTTGTGTGCTTCACAATGGATTTCCTGGTTTTGTGGAGCGATTCAAAAATCATTAACCCGAGGTATTTCAACTCTGACACAGCAGGGACTGAATGATTTACAAGGGAAACACTATCGCTCTTAGCCCTATTGAAAGCTAGATTTTCGCACTTTTTAATATTAATAGAAAGTCCGATTGACTGAAATTCGTTTTGCAGTCTGTTTAAGTTGTCTTGCAAGTCTTTCTTCGATCTGCTGAGAAGATGAACGTCATCGGCGTAGGCTATACAGGATAAGTCAGTACCATGAAGTAGAAGAGATGAAGAGATATGGTTCAGAATCTGAGAAATTGCATGTTTAAATATGACAGCACTAAGAACACTGCCTTGGCTCACGCCTCTTTTGATTTTAATTGGTTCTGAAACTGTATCTCTCGATTTGGCACATTAGGTTGAAGTTGCGTACCAAAATTTTTTAGTTTTGAAGATACTCACACTTACGCTGCTGTACAATAGAGCGTCAAGAGATTGCATGTGATTAATACTATCAAACGCTTTCGATAAATCAACGGTGCATACATAAAGAGGTGACTTTTTACTCTCTGAATCCAGTAGCACGTTTGCTAGTAATCTATGTGCTTCTGGGCAACCAACCCCTTTTTGGAATCCAAGCTGGTTATCTCCAAAAAGTCCGGTATCTAGCTCAGTAAAAATAGCATATTCAAATATTTTACTCAAAATGCACGATACACTGATAGGTCTGTAAGATTTACAGTCATTGGTATTTTTCCCTTTCTTCGCAACCGATGTTATAATTCCTTTTAAGAAACTGTCGGGTACAATGCCCCTAATGACGAACATTTGGAAAAGAAGTTGGAGATGAGAATAGAAGCTATCAGGTAAGTTTTGAAAGTACATTATTGAAAGGCCGTCAGCGTCTATCCCGTTCTTACCTTTAGACAGAGCTTTTCTTATGGCGGTTTTAACCTGTTTCAGGGATATGGCGACAACGCAATCCTGTCCTGAAAAACGTCCATGCCAGCAAGTAACCTTCTGCTCATAATATTTGCTTGTGGTAAGATTTCCAATCCCGTAAACTGACGTTTAATAAAAATTCAAATCATCCTTAGTCAAAGAAGAACTATGTGAACTTCCATCAGTTCGGATTATATTTTGCCATGAGTTCTTATTTCCGGTGAAATGTTTTCCGATAATACGGTATTTTTCAGCTCAGCTTTATATTTCTGTTTAGTTTTCCGTTTCAACTCTAAAACATTCCCATATGCGGGTCTTCCACGAGCAATCCAAATACTCAGCCACATTTTTGCTTGTTGCTTTGCTGTCTGAAGCTCAACAGACTTGGACCATCTTGGTTTTTCTGTGCCAATCTTGACACTCCTAATAGGGACTGCTGTTAATTCGGCCACTGTCATGGCATGAACAATCTGATAGTAGAAAGTGTTAAGATCAATGATGGCAGAGGCTTCAGGAAGACTGGAGCATAGTAAGTGGAATGGCACTTTGATGCAAGAAAGAATTGAGGATACAGTGACCATATACAAATCAGCATCGCATTTATTCCAATTCTTCTTCTGCATCCATCTTCTTGTCTTTTGAATATTAATCTTTCGTGATGGCTGTAGATGAAAAGATAGTCCAAGATGATCGCTAATTGGATCTTCTGTGTATACTATGACAGGAAGACAGGGAATGGATCTACACAACTGAACATGGTCAATATTGGATGTATGGCCACTAGAATGGATATATGTAAAATCCAAAGACTTTGGCCAGATTTGAAAGGAAGCGGGTAAGCTATTTATAAAAATATCTGAGTACATATTGTCTTTTTCTGGGTTGCAGTTGAAATCACCAGCCATAACCCATAACTCAGTACACATAGCAAAAACAGACAAGAAGTTATTGTTTTTAATTGACAACATAGCTGATAATTCTTTCCTTGTATATGTTGCAAGGCCTCCAGACTGACGCCCAGCCGTCAATTTAGCAGGCTGTATGAACAGGTCGAGCGATTTGGATCTATTTAAGAAATTCAAATTCGATTCAGAGAGCATATGTTCCTGAATGAATATCACATCGTATAGTTGAAGGAGATCCTCCAGAAGCCTTTTATTTATTGTAGCACCCGTTAATATTCAGGCTTAGAGCTTTTATAGAACTATTCATGATTAACTGTCATTTCTCAAAATTTCTTTTTAGTTTCTCACATTTTAGGCTAAAGCATACATGTGGTTCTTTGGACGAGGTACATTTGGGTTATGCATTGCATAATGAGTCTTTTCTACTGATGTGAGGTCCGAAGCATATAGCACATCTGGGACTACTTCTACAGCTTTCAATAAGGTGGTCGAAACTTTGGCACCTAAAGCACCTTCGTGGGGCTTGCTTGTACTTAACCACTCGGAAAAAATCATATCGTAATTTAATTCCGCAAGAGATTGCCATGTTCAATGACTGTCTATTCTTGAAAGTCAGTTTGACAGTTTCGGTTTGGCCAAAGCGCGATGCTTCCTCTATGAGGTCAGGGTTGTGTACTGCCAGTAAACTTGCACTTATGTCAGCAGAAGACCCCGTATAACGCCAAATTGTTTTTCTTCTCTAAGTTTACATTTGATATTGTTTGGGCTATCATTCGGTAACTTTGTAGAGAGAGCGATAGGACCTCATTGAATAAAGATTTAGCTTTACCAATGTCGCTAAATTTGACTTGTAATTTGCTATTTCTTAACTGTTTAACCCCTTGTATCCCATCTTCGAACTACTTACTTACTTAGGTCCCGGCCATCCTCGTGGGACGTTTTGGGGCCACTCCTCTTGCTAGCTCATACGTAAGGGCTCGGTACATTGCTCTATCAGGTGCGATACGTGATAACTGGGCTATCTTGACATTGTCGAAGTGGAAGTTCTCCATCCATCGTTTTCGTGGTCTGCCTCGTGGGCAAAGGCCATGAAGGGATCCTTCAAGGGTGATTTTTGGAAGGCGGCTCGGCTCCATTCGCTTGACGTGGCCGAACCAGCGCAGTTGTTGATTCTTAATTTTACTGAGTATGGTTTCAGTGGACTGGAGCCTTTGACGTAATTCCACATTTGTGATTCGGTCAGTGTATTTGATTCTAGAAATGCGACGGAGGCATCTCACCTCAAAAGCTAGAAGTTTTATTTCGTCTTTGGTTTTCAGAGTCCATGTTTCTCATCCATAAATAACTATGGGGATTACTAAACTGTTGAATAGGCACATTTTGAGTTTGTTGGATAGGTGGTTACTTTTCCAGAGGTTGGCTAGTCTTCGGAAGCTAGAGCTAGCAAGTGCAAGTCGATGTTTCACGTCAGAGCTATTGCAATTATCAAAGGAGAGTTGTCTACCAAGGTACAGGAAGTGGCCAACCATTTCAACCTGTTTCCCGCTTATGGTGATGATAGGCGGGTTGTCTAGTTCAGGTCTCGTAATTACCATGACTTTGGTCTTGCTGGCATTGATCTCCATCCCGAACGGCTTTGTGGTATCGTAGATTTTATCAGCTTGTGCCTGCAATTCTTGTGTGGAGTTGGCTAGCTCATCGATATCATCAGCGTAGGCAAGATTCTCTATTCTCTATAGCACCCCTCCTATTGTTGTGCCATATTCCGACTGCATCATCGACAGAACGGCATTTAGAAAGTGGTTGAAGAGATATGGTGATAAGATGCAACCCTGGAGTACTCCTGACGAAGTCGTAAACTCTTCTGACAACCCATCAACGGTTATTACTTGGCCTCGGAACTGGTTGTACAGACTCTTGATTATTTGGACTATCTCATAAAGGATACCGTAGTGAAGGAGGATATGCCATAGTCCTTTGCGCCATATCAGGTCAAATGCCTGACGGAAATCAACGAATAGTTGGTAGAGTTCTTGGTTGAATTCGATGTGTCGTTCCATGAGTTGCCGAACGACAAATATCTGATCGATTGTTGATCTTCCAGGGCGGAAGCCGGCCTGATATTCTCCAATGGCAAAGGCAGTTGTTGCTTGTAAGCGTCGGAGTAGGATTTTTGTCAGGACACGTGACTGATGGCTCGTGAGGCTGATCGGACGGTAGTTTCCGCACTCTTTCTTTGACCCCTTTTTGTAAATGGGTACAATGGCAGCCTTGCACCACTGACAGGGTACGTGGCCGGTTTCCCACACCGCAGACACAATGGCATGGTACAAATCAGTTACATCATCCGATCCGACGTTAATGAGTTCAGCGGTGACTCCGTCTGGGCCAGGGGCTTTTCCTTGTTTGAGCAACTTGATTGCTCACTCGGTTTCTGACTTGAGTGGGGGTGGTGGTCTGAGTTCTTGGTCGGGTATGGGGAAGTGGGTTAGTATTTTAGGATCCGCAGCTACTGGGGGATTCAGTTTATCGTTAAAGTATTCTTTCCATCTTTCAAGTTTCATCTTTGAATCGTAGATCTCATTTCCGTCTTTGTCCAGGATCACTGATGTTTGCGGCTCTTTTTTCCGGCTTAACTCGCGTACCATTCTGAAAACTGCTCCGCTATTCCCCTTCTTTGACAGTACTTCGCAGTCTTCGCATTTCTTCCGCAGGGGGTTACGTAGTGCCTTTCTGATCTCTCGCTCTACTCTTCTCCTGAGGAGCTTGTAAGTATCCCAACTGTGACGGTCGGATTTATTGCAAAACAGTCGCTTATCCTCGTATAGCGCAATGATCATATCTGTATTTGATCTCAGACTGCAGTTGACTAAATGCCCGCTGTCTGGACAAAGGGTCCATGCAAGGAGCATCTTCTATGATTACAGAACAGGTTGGGGTTTCTCTCGTTTTAGGTATAGCAGTGGCTGTTGATGGAAAAGCTGCCAGGTTGACACCTGTAGTGTACTGTTTCACCACCGACATTGAGCTTGTGAGATCCTGAATTTCTCCTAGTAAAATGGAGAAATTTGTTTCAGGAATCTGTGGGACACTTGAAGGGTGGGAGATTACAAAAGTTGGAAGCTGAATGTTTTTCCTGTCACAATCAGCTAGAATTTCCAACAATTCTGAAATTGCTGAATCTTTTGTTCGGCTTTTTGTAGCTTGAGATACTCGTGCAGGAAAGGCTAATTCAAGGAGTGCCATTTGCGTAATGCAGCTAGCTCGAAAAAGTCGAGTGTCATTGTCGACAGCAAAGCTAAATCCGACATTCTATTTGACTGGAGGAAGTTCAAAATAGGGTTTAAGTTTAGAGCCATTAGAAAAAAGGATATACGGCAGATGGCATCAAAAGACCAGACAAGGGTATATTCGACTACCGATATCTGCTATGGAACAGTTAAAAAAACCTGCAGGAAGTGCTGGTACTCAAATCACCTTTCCCCAGCAGTTTAAGGATCAATGTCCGGCCGGTACCGATACGGCTCTTGTGTTTGTTCCTGCTCTCTTCTGCACAGGCTGTCACTGAATTAGCTAAAAATTAAGGAAATTTGGCTTATAATTTTTTTTTATGAAATTAGAATTAGAAAATAGTTGAAGACACAGAGATGTCGTACCAGTTGTTGCTACCGTATTATTAAATCCAAACAAAGATATCGATAATTCGTCCATAACAATAAAGTCACTTTAGATTTTAATCCGGAACAGAGTATTGTGAAACTTCTGTAATCACTCAAGGTCACTGAATATATTAAAGTTCGAGGCACTGAATTAATACGCAGGTTTTAAAATTCAATAAATCCAAAAGGATGCTATCACTCTGTTGACTAAACGAAGACTAATAAATATCAGCAAATGTATTTTAAACTGACAATGAACATTTTTTTCAGTAAATTCATTTTGATTTTTTTCAGTAAAGGACAAATTATATTCTGCCTTTTAGAAAGCATAGAGTTTAGAACCCTACTAACATTAATTTATGCTCGTTTTGAGTTTGACTCTAATATTTATTTTAATTTTTGTTCGTTTTGGGTTTCATTTATTTATTGATACTGATTTGGGGTAGTTGTATGCTTGGTAGATTATATGATAATCCGGATAATTCGGATGAATTTCTACTCGTTTTAAGTTTGATTTATTTTAATTTCTGTTTGTTTTGGGTTTCATTTATTTATTGATTATGCTTTGTGGTAGTTTTATGCTTGGTAGATCATTTGAATCTATTTTTGATCATTTTTGGTTTAATTGAGTTCTTTACTTTTTTTTGAAGAGGTTGTTTTGTTGATTTTTTAATTAATTTTTGAAAAGGGAGATTACTTTTGGTCTACTGAAATTTTTAAAGTGTCTAAAGTCTTAGACATTAAACCTATAACGTGTCGTCTACATGATATGAAAGATGACAAGATTCTTGGTGGTTTTTAAGGTTATGAATTAGTTAAAACCAGTCGAATGTATACAATTGAAAAAATATTAAATACTAGAACTCACAAGGGTAAGAGACAGTTACTTGTTCTTTGGCTAGGATGCGAGTCTGGTTTTGATTCTTGAATTGCCACTGAAGACATTCACAATGTCTAATTATCACAATCTCTAATTATGTGACATTCATGTTCATTTTCTCTGACCCACTCTATGATGAATTGAATAAAACAAGCAATTTTATGACAAAAGTCTCCCCCACCATCAAATTCGAGGGAAGATATGAAGTTGCTCTTGTTGGTTTTTTTTTTTTAATACATATAATATCAGAGGCAACGCTGTAGCGTTGCCGATAGTAAAGGCCATACGGCTCCAATGTTTTATTATTTATTATTATTTTTTTTTCCCAAAGGCACTTCAAATGGAAGGGGTCGTCGTAGAAGCTTCAAAGGGGGATCCTTAGATTGGAAACCGAGAGTTCTATTGCCCTTTTTAATAGTCAAAAATGATTGGAGGGCAACCAGCCCCCCCCCCAACGCCCATCATTCCCCCAAGCCCATCCAGTAAAAATTTTTAGATAGCCATTTTCTTCAGCGTAGTTGATTTTCAGATAGAAAATATATTTTTGAGGAGGATACTCGCCCACAACCCTCAGGGCAAGGGTTTTAAGCTATGCCCTGGTGGCATATAAGGTTTTTATAGAAGGAATTGTCGTAGAAATTTCAAAACAGGCTCATTCAATTGTAAAATAAAGGGCTAGTGCCCTTTTTTAATAGTCAAAAATGATTGGAGGGCAACTAGCCCCCCCCCCTCACGCCCATCCTTCCCAAAACACATCCAATCAAAATTTTTAGATAGACATTTTGTTCAGCGTAGTTGATTTCCAAATAGAAAATATATTTTTGAGGAGGATACTCCCCCCAACCCTCAGGGCAAGGGTTTTAAGTTATGCCCTGGGGGCATATTAGGTTTTTTAGAAGGCGTTGTCGTAGAAACTTCAAAACAGGCTCATTCAATAGGAAATTAAAGGGCTAGTGCCCTTTTTAACAGTTGAAAGTGATTGGAGGGCAACTAGCCCCCCACGCCCAACATTTCCCCAAACACATCCAATCAAAATTTTGAGATAGCCATTTTGTTCAGCGTAGTTAATTTTCGGATAGAAATTATTTTCTTGAGGAGGACACTCCCCCAAAACCTTCAAGGCAAGGGTTGTAAGATATGCCCTGGGGGCTTACAAGGTTTTTATAGAACGCGTTGTCGTAGAAACTTCAAGAAAGATTCATTCGATTGGAAATTCAAAGGAATAGAGCCTTTTTTAATAGTCGAAAGTGATTGGAGAGTAAATAGCCCACCCCCACGCCAATCATTCCCCCAAACACATCCATACAAAATTTTGAGATGAGCCATTTTGCTCAGCGTAGTTGATTTTCAGATAGAAAACATGTTTTTGAGGAAGACAATCCCCCACAACCCTCAGAGCATGGGTTTTAAGTTCTGCCCTGGGGGCATATAAGGTTTTTATAGAAGGCGTTGTCATAGAAACTTCAAAAAAGTCTCATTCGATTGGAAATTGAAAGTGATAGTGCCCTTTTTAATAGTCAAAAGTGATTGGAGGGCAACTAGCCCCCCCCCCTGAGCCCATCATTCCCCTACACACATCCCAGCAAAATTTTGAGATAGCCATTTTTGTTCAGCGTAGTTGATTTCCAGATTAAAAAATATATTTTTGAGGAGGACACTCCCCCAAAACCCTCAGGGCAAGGGCTTTAAGTTATGCTCTGGAGGCATATAAGGTTTTTATAGAAGGCGTTGTCGTAGAAACTGCAAAACAGGCAAATTCAATTGGAAATTCAAAGTGCTAGGGCCCTTTTTAATAGTCGAAAGTGATTGGAGGGCAACAAGCCCCCCCCCCACGCCCATCATTCCCCCATACTGTAAGGGGGGGTTCTTCTCATGGTGATGACTCCATGTCCAAACTCAGCCATGAGACCCGAGTACCCCTAAATAAGCCTCAATAGACGAAATGAACCAAGTGAGAGAGATATCTTGACAAAATCCTAATCATCGTAATAAAATATACAAGAAAACACAGGTATAAGAAAAACTGAGATTTTATTATTAAAGAAGATAACTTTTTAGTTAATAGTTATGGTTATTTCATTATAAATCAAGATTCAACAATATTATTCACAATCAAAGATCAATTCTTGTTCTTATAATTGCTAGAAGGGAAATGTATTATTATTAAAGAAAAGCAAGCATTATAACTAATATATTAAGGCTAATATGTTCCTGCTTAAAGAATCTATTAATAATATTAAAGAATGGGATATATACCCATTTACTAGGATTTTAACATAATAAAATTAAAAAAGAGCAAGGAACACATCAGACTTACATTCTACATACATATGAGAAGCTTCAGCAAAGCCATAACCCGAACTGACTTCTATGGTCAGTGTCACGCTATATAAAAGATATGTTCCCCTTTATTTGTCAAACAAACGTAGCTAAATTCAATCCTTCTAAGAAAGGGTGTGTATTGCAAAATATGGAAACTGTGTTAAAAAGGGAAAGGGTTACAAAATAAGTTCATCGGGTTCAAATATACTCTGAAAGGACATTGGCTTAAGTCGGATTCTACCAAATTCATAGCAACTTGATATTAATTCTAAAATTAGAAGGACATTTCTTACAAATCCGACCTTGTAATATAAGCTTGCGTGAAAGTTTTTAAAGATATTATTATGCTGATATCTTCGAATAACTATAGAAAACTATTATAGTCGTCCGAATCAATTGCGCTGGCCTTTAGAAGGATAAATCATGAGACAAGAAAACACAGAAACACAAAATTAAATATATAATTAGTATACAGCATTAGAAAATCAATTTAATTTTAGGGCGCAACAATATTGAAAGAGTAAGTGACCAAGAAAATTGTAAGACTATTAATAGACAGAAGATTATCAGCTGAAGGTAGCTTCTTTTCACTAGTATTTAATGATTTAATAGTATTTTATCATTTGCGGTACTGGGTCTATTTTGATCACATCTACGATCGTGCCTTATCGTGTCATTAAGGAACGTAGAACCTTTTTACAACACGATTCCCTTTTCTTTTCTTCAAGGCCATTGAACAGAATAAGGACAACAAACGACTATCATTTTATAATTAAAATGTTTTAGAAGGTCAAATATTATTTAGAGGTAAATTTTCTTCTTATTAATTTATATGTATATATATATATATATATATATATATATATATATATATATATATATATATATATATATATATATATTATTCTATTAATTACTACATACATTATTGTTATATTAATTGGTGCTTAAAAGTTAATAGAAACTCAGTAACTAGGGAAGAATCACACAGAGCTCAAACATCAAGCTAAAACATACCCAAACCAACTATCATAACTAAATCCATCACCTTCTTTCTAAGTTAAGCACTAATTATGTCTATTCCGTTGGGGCTAAGGGCAAAAGGAAAAGCAATAAACAGGTCAATTTCAATGAATTGGAATTTTATCATTTCATCTAGTCACCATTGTGTTCAGTTGACCAGTTCACTCGTAAATTGGAATCCAATTTTCCCGTCTTAAGATATTTTTGGTTCCTCGGTAATATCGGAATTATTTGGCAACAATATCATAAGAAGGAAATTAACTTAAAATACAACATCGATCCATTGTAATAAACATCTGAAAAAATTTAAATTCATATGATTAAGATGAATATGAAACAATGAATATTCCCTTAAGTTAAACCAAAATCTCTAGGGTTTTAAATTATTAACACAATACAAAAACCAGGTTTCAACATTGTCCTGAGTATAATAATTTCAAAAATGACAGAAGTACCGTTAAACCGTCAAAGTCAAATTTAGTTTGGACTTGAATGTTACTATTTTTAAAACTCAGAAAAAAATTTTTCACTTTTATTTCTTGTTGAAAAGGAGGATATAACAATCAGTGTATATAAGAACTTCATAAATAGCAAGAGTTCAATTTACTATTGAAAGAAACGGATGAGATTGTTGGAAAGTTTAGATGTGATGAAGGCTGGTAAGCCTTCAAATTAGATGGGACATTTTTTTTTTCTAATATGGATAAGCTGAATACAACGGTTATTTTAACTTTCTTAAGGAGTAGAATGGATTACCCTTTCTTCCTTTTGCTACATTCTGTTGTTCTACAACTACTGGATCAGGATCTGTATTATGTATGGAGGATTGAATTTCGGTGTTAATTAAAGGTTCCTGCTGCATAGCAGATATTTGCGTAACATTATTTTCGGAAACACAATCTTCCAATTGGGAAGATTGATCAGAAGGAGAATACGGAGTCTCTTGCTCCGTTCCTGAGGAGTCAGGAGCAGATCCAGGTACTACTTTTTCCAACATTAATAGTGGATTTATTCTTTTTGTCCTAAGATTATAGGGTACCTTTTCACCTGTATCAGGTGTACAATCATTGCATTCTGACTTGGAATTTTCCCTCGTTTTCTCTGAATTAGTGATGAGCTTATCATAAGGATCTGCGTATTTTGGATTATACTTTAGAAAGGGTTCATGATCCAATTTTTTTAAATGCCTCGCATTGGCAGTTCTTTTGGGTCTTTCAGAAGGATTTAATGATCCTAAATATAAAACATTCCCATACAGTTTTGCCAAAACAACATATGGACCACGAAAAGAGTAATTGGTTGTCTTTCTTCCTACTGAAGTAATTTCCCGACAGTATACGATGTCACCGACCTCAATAGTAACCGCTTTTTATGTCTTATTGTAATGGTGAGCTTGTTTGGCTCTCTGAATTTTAATTTAATTAGCAGACACTTGGTGTATTTCGCTTATATTCTGAACTAACCGTATTACATATGATTCAAAACCGTCGAAGTAATTTACACTTGTGGGTTTTCCGATTGCCAAATTGGCTAAGGTTCTCCCATTAAACCCATATGCTATTCTAAAGCTATAAAATTTCCTCACACTATTTAAAGATGCATTCATGCTAGTAAAATGCATCTATTGAATTTTATAGCACTATGTTCCCTCCCATGCTCTTCTATAGCACTATGTTCCTTACTGTGCTGTTTGCATACAGCTCTACACCTTTTCAAATAGATTGAGTATCCTCTCACACCTATATTCCCTTGGCACCTTTCCAAGCAAAATGATCAAGCACGTCTTTAGCAACTTCGTTCTTCATAACGGTTTTTTTTTTTTTTTTAGTTGATGTTTTTTTTTTTAAACCAAAACTAGAAATTTTCAAATTGCGTAATCAAAGAATGGTCTCATTCTAGAAATACCTGATTACAGATAGTTATAATCATGTTTTTTTGTTATATATATATCGAACAAATTGATCATTCTGGGTCAGTTGATTACTAGAAATTGTAATAAGCCTATACAAATCAATTTATCGACTCGTTCTAATGGACAATAAAAGAATTATATAGGTAAGTAAATATACATTATTCCTGGACTAATATAAGAAATAACCTTTTTTTATTCCTATCTATCATTATGAGTTTCACACAGAATTATCTATCATTTGAGTTTCACACAGGAAAGGGAAATTCTGTAATTATGCAAGCTCTCGAAGCTACGATAAATTTAGCATGTTCATAACAGCTGTTTAGATACTTTGATAAGAAGGCTGTTGCTTTCTCGTGAGATTATATGTCACTGCACTTTTAATTAAGCAAACTTAAGCATACATTATTCCTGGACTAATATAAGAAATAACCTTTTTTTATTCCTATCTATCATTATGAGTTTCACACAGAATTATCTATCATTTGAGTTTCACACAGGAAAGGGAACTTCTGTAATTATGCAAGCTCTCGAAGCTACGATAAATTTAGCATGTTCATAACAGCTGTTTAGATACTTTGATTAGAAGGCTGTTGCTTTCCCGTGAGATTATATGTCACTGCACTTTTAATTAAGCAAACTTAAACGATCTTTGCTTGCTTGGATAACAATTTACAATCAGCTGCTTGTATGGGTGCGTGCCAATTTACTCAATGGGGGGGGGGGGGTGGAGGTGATTATTGTAGAGAAAAAAAGAGAGGAGTTGGGGGAAGGGGTGCCCCCTATTAATATTCTGAATAAAATAATAGTTGAAATTTTTTTTTTACATGTATCGTATTTAAAAAATATGTTTTATTAAGTGGCTGGTAAAACATGTGACTAGAAAAGACTGAAATTGATTTTTATTTTCCAGGACTCTGATATTCAAGGGTCAAGTCAAAAGCGAGCAAAGCTCAATCGTAAGATTGACCCCACTGACATGGACACAATCAGAAGCATGAACTTGAGGAGAGATAGTGTGATCCACTATGCGCCCCGAACATATTATAGCGAGCTAGCTGTCACTTCCACGGTAAGCACCATTTATCAGATAGCTTTAAACTTTATAGCGCACTCACAATTTCAATTTACAAATTCCTTTTTTAACAACTTTCTGATCATTTAACTTTTACATTCGGCTCAGAGATGGCGTTCATGTAGCTAGGTTAAAATTAATCAAGCTCTATTTTGGGTACTTTATATTGGGTGAGAGGTGGGGGGAGGGGGCGAGTATTTACTCAATATAATGCTGTGTGCACACACACACACACACACACACACACACACACACACATACACACAGAAACACACACAGACACACACACAGACACACACACACACAAACACACCGACACACCCACACACACACACTCACGCTCACACTCACTCACACACACACCCACTCGCACTCTCCCACTCACACACCCACTCACTCACACTCTCAACAACCCACACTCCCCCACACCAAAACACACACCCCCACACCCCACCACCCCCTCTCACCCCCACACACACACACAAAATGGTTAAAGTTCTGAAACGTGTTTATGAAAATATTGGTGAAGCGGGAAGTTTAAGTTCCCACACCACTCTTTCCAAAGTCACTGGTGTTAACACTAAAGGTGTACAAATGAAGATAAATTCTGCATAGAAATCATAGACTTCGTTCTAATCATTATCGAAAAACTAAAGCCTTTTTCCCCCTACATATAATGCAAGCAGATATCTTAGTTCTAGATCTGATTCAAAGACGTCACAATACACCGAACAAGTACATTCTACTTTCAATCAGTGTTTTTAGTCGTTATTTATATGCAATTCCATTGCGATCAAAGAGAGGTGTTGAAGTTGCTCAGGCCGTTGAAAGTGTTCTCGAGCTGGATTCATATAAAAAATTCAAACGGATCGTGGTAGTGAATTTGTTAATCCCCATTATGCAAAAGTACTAGCGAAATATAATACACTGCTCTATCATAGTCATAGTCCTATAAAGGCTGCATTGGCCGAACGATTGATAAGAACTAATCGACTTTTAATTTCAAGATGTTGTACATTGAAAAATACATCTGCATTTATTCATGATTTAGATAAAATCATGTTGATTTATAATCAACGACCACATCGATCATTGTCCAATTCAACCCCAACTGAAGTTCATCATTCTGATCATGCTACAATTGACACCTATCTTAAATAATATTCCAAAGAAATGATAGTCAAGAAGAAAAAATTTAATGGTGGTGATACTGTTCGAATTAATAGAACAACTAATGTTTTTGAAAAGGGTAATTACTTGTGGTCCACAGAACTTTTTAAAGTGGCAAAAATCCTAGACACTAAACCCATAACTTATCGTCTGCGAGATACCAGAGATAAAGAAATTCTCGGCGGCTTTTATGACTATGAACTACAAAAACTTGTGAAACATGTGAAAACTACTACAAAATATAATAGTGAAATCTATCAAATTGAAAAGATATTAAAGACTCGTACTCGCAGGGGTAAGAAACAGTTACTTGTTCGGTGGCTAGGATACAACTCTGATTTTGATTCTTGAATCAGTGTTGAAGATATTGACAATTCCTAATAATTTCTATGTATCTTTTAAGTCCAACGTTGCCAATCCTTTCTGCAACTATTTGAATAAGACTAGTGATTTTTGGACAAAACTGCACCCCACCATCAAATTTAATAACGGGTAGTAGGAAGTGACTCTTTTTGATTATATTTTGAAAAATACCTGTGGCATCTTGAGAAGTGATCGCGTGCATAATATAAAAATTATACCATTCGATCCGTCCCTCTTTGTCAACTATGAACGGGTTGAAGCACATAAATTTAGTGAATATCTACGTCAAATTGAAATATATAGAATATGATGGTATGACAGATTTGTGTCGTACAATCAATAAAAAAATCTTATATCCTAGGAATCACATAGAGAAAGAAAAACGAGCAGAAATGGGGTTTTTATAGGCCAAATGAAAATACTGAAAAAAAAACAAAGCGAATATTTCGAGAGGACAAACGCCGCTCTTCTTCAGCGTGAAACGAAATAATGTAACCAAGTAAAGTGCCAAAGAAAAAAACAACAAAAAACACCCGAATAAAGTAAATTTTAAAAGAACCAAAAAACCAAAGAAAAAACCAGACACTTAATCGATTATAAAAATTTATTAAAAACCAAAAACCATAAGAATGAAAACCAAATACATAACAGACATAAATACAATTTATTTGCCAATATCCGTGATTTGCACAAAATCCAAAAAAACATGAACTGCCATTGACAGATACTATCGAACAACTGACAAATAAAAGGAATCAATTCATTCACTGAAAAAAGCAAAGCGAACCAGCAATTAAATAAGTTGGACAACTATGTCATTTTATTTCGGATTTTAATTAATGCATTTCTTGCAGACACCCTTTGAGACCTAAGGGGTTGTTCACGTGTTTGATTAGATGACTGGGAAAGTGGTTCAAGTGTTATTTCAGGGATTACTAAAGTATCGGCTTCTCTTTTGAGAAAACCAAAATATAACTCGTTTATCCTTAAATCACCGGAATTTCTGTTTAAAGCTAGACCTAAATGTTGGTATTTATAAATTTCAACTGCTTCTCTGTAGTGCTAGACTATACCTTTGTCATGCGAAATAAGGCTAGCTTGATTAAACAAAATTGTATGGTCTGGTTTTTCAAAAATGTGCTCTGCAATAGCAGATTCAAAACTTTCTGGTTTTTTCCACTTTTTAAGTGTATTATTAATTGAACTAGAGTGCTGAGTTAATCTATCCGTTAGTCACTGATCAGTTCTTCCGATATACGAAAGACCACACGAACAAGGAATTCTGTAGACACCGGAGTTTTCACCTATCGGGATAGGGTCTTTACATTGATAAATTTGGGACCTGATAGTTTTTCTGGGTCTATAATAAGTGTAAGTGTTATTTTTCCTTAGATTTTTTGAAATATGGTCTGAAACCCCTTTAACGTATGGGAGACCAAGATAAACTGAATTTTCCCTTTGATTTGTCTTTTCTGTGGAACTATCTGATAATCTTTTAATGCGTTTTGCAATTAAAGAATTTATTAAACTAATTGGATAACCATTCCCAAATAAAATATCTCTAAGGTGGTTGAGCTCTAAATCCAAGAAATGTGTTGAACAAACTTTCAATGCTCTATCAACTAGAGAAGTGACACCTCCTCTTTTCACAGCAGGAGAATCATTAGAGGACTAACTTAAGTAACGGTCATTATGTGTGGGTTTTCTATAGACACCAAACTCAAAACATGAATCATTTCGGTGCACCGGAACATCTAAGAAAGGAAGACGCCTCTCTATCTCTGATTCCTGAGTAAATTTGCCTTTTGGATCCAAGAAGTTGAGCAAGTGAAGAAAAGAACCCAGAGACTCGTCACCATGCTCCCACAAATAAAAAATATCATCTTTAAAACGAACCCAAAATTCAGGTTTACAAAAGCTTTGCAAAATAGCCCTTTCTTCAAGGTCTTCCATGAAGATATCAGCCTGTATTGGAGAAAGGGGGGCACCCATGGACAGCCCATATTTCTGTCTATAAAAAATGCCTCTATAATGGAAGTAAAAAGAAGTTCTGTTACAAAGGGCTGTAAGCGAAAGAATTGTCTGATTCGAAAGAGTAGATTTTTCTGATATAGATGGGTTAGAATGGGTAGAATGGGTTAGTTTCCGTCGATTAAGTATCCGTCGATGGCAGTTCATATTTTTTTGGATTTTGTGCAAATCGCGGATATTGGCGAATAACTCGCTTTTATGGTTGTTAGGTATTTGGTTTTAATTCTTTTAATTTTTGCTTTTATTGAATTTTATTCATCTTTTAAGTTTTTGGTTTTTTCTTTGATTTTTTTGGTTCTTTTCACATTGACTTTCTGCGTTTGTTTTTTGTTGTTTTTTTCTTCGGCACTTTCCTTGGTTACATTATTTCGTTTCGCGCTGAAGAAGAGAGGCGTTTGTCCTCTCGAAATATTCGCTTTGTTTTTTTTCAGTATTTTCATTTGAAATTATTATCGTAGAAAAAATGAAATTCACTGTAATTATTCAAAATAACACGATGGGATTTACACTACATCGTCTGTCGACAGTGAAATGATTCAGCTCAGTGATAGCCTCAGATATATTATTGGTTTTCAACATAATTACAGCAATGGGAAAACACAAGCGCCGTTAACGGGATGGATCAAGTTATTTTTGCTGATTATACACCTGGTTTCGCCTCGGACACTTGCATATTTCTCTATACATCTTTTGTGGAAACATCAAGAGTTGGTAATTCAAATGTCCCCCTCCTACGTATTCTTAAACGAAAAACAACCCATGAACTTGTTCATCACTATATTATAAAGCATCTTCAGTATGTTTCTGTAAACACTTCGTATTTGGAACTCTGTCAGTTAACACTAAGAAGTGAATTGGGTGATCCTTTAGCAATAACAAAAGGTTTAGCAGTAATTACATGTTATTTTTGACCCGTTGTCGGCGACACCACCTCCTAAAATGAACAATAGAAGAATTCCATTTGTCTGTCCCGATATCAATTGCTATGTTGGTGCTCTGAGTCCACGTCAAATAGGCAATGGATTGGACTACTAAAAGGGGCGTACTACAATGTCTGGCTATGGTCTTGGTAGCTGGTTTGCTATGCTTTCTCGTTCTGCCTTACCCCTTGCCAGAAAATATCTTGTACCTGCTGCATCAAATTTTGCTGCCTCAACACTACAGGACTGGGGGTCGGGTAAGAATTTCAAGGAGAGTGTTAAGGAGAATATTAGATCTTCAGCAAGAGCCGTAAGTGAGCAATTAAAATCTCATCAAAATGGGAAGGGATTGAAAAGGATGCGTGCATGTCATTCACTCATCAGTCTCTACCCAGGTGGGAAGCGAAAGACATCAACAAGGACTTTGAGGAATAAAACAACGAAGACCAATAAGCAGAAAAAGAAAAATATTGTTAGATCAAAGAAGGATTTTTTCTCTTATGACGACTTATCACCCCCACAAGGAATTACATCCATCAATCAGTTCCTCATTGAATCTTTTCAATGCTGAAAATGTTGAAGTCAGTGTCAAGTATGGCTTCTATGAACAATTTCACCCCCAACCCCTCTCGGGGAATATACACTTTCAAATATTTTCCAATGAAGACTATTTCATTGATTTGTCATCAAAATTTATTGATTTAAATGTTGCGGTGAAGAAAAAGTCAGATAATACAACTCCAAATGCTGCCGATGGTGTATCCTATGAAAACTGTATTCTACACAACCTGTTCAAACAAATTAATATATCCTTCAATGGAACATTGATTAGCACTAGCAATAATTTATCCAACTATGCAAGCTATATACAATTTATGATGATGACACCAAAGGCATATAAGGAGTTGAGAGGACAATCATTGGGCTATGAATATCGATCAGGGGTTGATACTGACGGTGAGTTGACTATTTCAGTGACCAAGGAATATCATCTAGTTGGAAAATTAAATCATGAGATATTCAATATATCCCAATGGTTACCCCCCAATGTCAAGATTGACATAAAGTTGCAACGGGCACCATCGAATTTCATTTTGAGAAAAACAGTTCCTGCAGCACCCGATGAAAATGTCATTATTAGATTAGCAATTCTCCACGTCCGAAAACACCAGGCTATGAGTGCCGTTGCATTAACAGTGGAAAAACTTAGAGCTATAGATAGCGATGTCCAAATCTTTCTTCCTCACTCGATCATTGCTCATCGTGAAATTTCCACTCACTCTTACGGCTACACCGATACCTGATTAATCAATGGAAAAATCCGATTAAAATTTATCTCAGCAATTGGGAAGATGGCTAGGGCCTTCGAATCCTGGATTGTATCCCCTCATGATTTTAATTTTTTTGATCTATCTAGCCTTGTGTGCAAAGTGAATGGTATTCCACTGTATACTCTATCATTTGAAAAAAAAATCCTATAGAGCTCTGTATGAGCTGACCATGCAATCCCTAGATCATGAATCCCAACTATTTGAAAATGGAATAACCGATTCAATGTTTTAAAAAAATTATGGCGTAATTGTTTTGGACTTGTCGGGGACCCAGGATATGAGCATAGTACGAACAGGGAATATACGTTTAGAGTGTACATTTTCCGATGCTTTGACTGAGAGTATCACGCTAATATCACTGAGTCAATTTGAAACCTATTGCAAACTCACATCCGCTGGCAGCGTTCTACTAGACCTAGCACCATGAACACAAACCAAATAATAAACGTATTTAGTATAGATCCATAAATTTCCCACTACAAATCCTACTGTATACCTTCGGACTTCATTGAAAAAATTCCAAGTGTTAACAATACCCTAATCATTGTTAATAGCAGTCCATTGACTTTGAAGACTGGCCATTGGCTATGCATCTTTCAAACAGCGAAGAATATTGATTTATTTGATCCTCTTGACTTACAATATAAATTCTACATTCCACACATCAACAACTTTATTGAAAGCAGTGGGAAAACTATTATTCAAAATCAAAGGAGAGTACAGGATTTAACGACTAAGACATGCGGCTTTCATGCTCTACTCTTTTTCATTTTCAGATGTCAGGGCTATACGTACAAGCAGTTTCTCGACATCTATGTTGACTTATCTTGATTGAACGACTTTCTAGTGGAAAATATAGTTACAAGCGTGTTTAACATTGATTTTACTGCCGTACGAATAAAATGTTCTAAAAATGTATGTGAAATTGTTTATTAATAAATGAAAAATGAATTTACATGATAAAAACGACTTTTATACTCTTTAGATTTCATCTTTTACTAAGTATAGGTATTTGTTGAGAAGAACAAATGCAGGTAGATTATCTGAATTCACAGTATACTGATCCTGATGTGCTGCAATGTCAGGGTCACATTTTCTACAGTAGAGTGTAACTTCACTCTTGTCATATCTCTTTGTATAGTCAATAATACTATTCTCATTCATTCTATAGAATTCACTTGTTTCAATTTGCTTATTTGAAGCAATGTCACAAACAGTGTCCTCAAGTGGCGAATCACATTCCGTATCAGCCAAATAAAAATCAGTGGGTTTATAATCATAGTAGCTATTGTCTTCACAACGATGACGTAAAAATCAAATTCTTTTGTTGTTCCATTAGTTGAATCGCTGACCCGGCTCCTCCTCCCAAAAAAATCTAAAGCCACGACGATACCAATCTCTTAGCAATAAACTAAAATCACGCTTAGGATTCTTTCCAATCATACCAGGATATGTGTTCTCCCACTTATTACATTTATCATAGTGGCGATTCAAGCGTAGGTGCCCTCTAGGATGAGAGTCACACACCACTTCAAGACAGGAATTACAACCTTTAATTAGTATAGCATATCCTCTATGTAATTTACACGGGTAGCATAATCTGCACTTTTTATCATACTCATCAATCATTGTACAATTCTCACATGATGACCAGCTGCCCAGTGTATACATGCAGAGCGGACATGTATAGAACATTTTTCCTGTGTTGACACTCTCACTGCCACAATGAAACTGAGCTACTATCAACAAATTGAGTGGGATAGAGAGAGAGAGAGAGAGAAAAGTTTTTATTAAAAAAACTACACACATTAACAACAAAACCCGAAGTTTATTAAACACATCACCTTTTACAAAATCCTACATACACAATTACTACCAGCCAGCCTTAGACCCCCCCCCCCAAAAAAAAAGGACAAAAAATAATAAGAAGAAAATAAATAAATAAAAATAAACGAAATAAATTAATTTCTAATAATTTAACGACCTAATTGGATACCGAAGACACAAAACTAAAAATCATTCATTCTATTCTACCTCCTCGTCGCCCTCCCAAAAAAAAGTGTCACAATCACTTGAGAGAAAATTCGCCCAGTAAGGATTAAAACTCATATGTAGACAAACACTGTCCTTTTAATTTACTGCGAAATTCATTTAGCTCATCAATTGTTGAAATTGCCTGCGTTAATGGTTCCCATACCCGAGGGCCAACATGTCTTATGGAAAAAACAGATCGCTTTGTAATAACTTGAGGTCGCCGAACTAGTGTTGATGTTCTAGTCGAGTAATTATGAAAATTAACACCACTTGTAAACATTTCCCTAAAACACTCAGGTAATAACGCGTGTGTATATTTAAACATAAAAAGAGCATTATAAAAACAGAATAATCCAGCCATCGGTAATATATTTACTTGATTTTATCTATGTCTAACAGGCATATTATGATTATCTCCAGTTAAAACACGTAGGGCATTATTTTGTAAACTTCTAAGGGGATGAAGGTGAATTAAAAACGTGCTTGACCACACAAGACAACCATATAGAAGGTATGGGTGAACAAAAGAAAAATAAAGCAATCTCATAATGTCTTTCGGAAAAAAGTGCTTCAGTTTCCTCATCATCCCAACATTTCTGGCGACTGTGCCACTAACACATGAAATGTGCTCTTTGAAGTTAAGGCACTCATCAACAATCACCCCTAGATACTTTGTCAAAACTTCCCGAGGCAGAATATTTTCACCTAACTGTATTTTTTCAATCCAAGGGTAGTAATTGCTACTTCTCCCATACATTACAAAATGGGATTTTGCATGGTTTAGCTGAAGTCTATTAACCCTCATCCATTTCTCAATGTTTAACATGCCAGTCTGAAGATTCTGTATAAGCATTTCCCCGGTTTTTGCAGCAACAGTTAGATGCGTGTCATCAGCAAAATAAGGCAAAATAGATTTTGATGCTCCAGTATCACGACATTTTAAGTCAAAAGACAGTCCATTGATAGCATTTCGTAGGTCATCAATATATATAAGAAACAGTAGTGGCCCCAAAACAGACCCTTGAGGGACACCGAATTCAACACTTTTAACTTGCGATTTAATTTCACCAGCACTGACAAACTGCTTTCTATCCTGGAGAAAAAGATTCCAATAGACGATAAAACATACCTTAAAAACCGAGAGTCCTCATCTTTAACAGAAAAATTCTATGGTCCACTGCATTAAAGGTTTACACAGTGTCCAAAAAAGCAGATACAAATTTGCACCTTTGATCCAGGGCATCGTTCACAAAAGTCATGAGAAAAAGAAGAGCAGTACCTGTCGACATTGCTTTACGGAATCCAAACTGAGTTTTACTAAAATGCTTTTTATTCTCAAGAAAATCAACCATCCTGCCATTTCAAAAACTCTCGATAAAACTGGCAGCAATGAAATAGGCCTATAATCATTCGGCAAATTTGTTTCCCCGCCCTTAAAAAGCGGAACCAATCTAGCAATTTTCATAAAATCGGGAAAAACACCAACTTTTAGGCACATATTAAATAGAACACAAACCTGGTCGCAGATTTCCGAGAAAACATACTTAAGTACACACAATGAAAGGAAGTCAGCAACCGAAGCATTATTTCTCATGTTCCACAATGGGTTACGTAATTCACTAGCAGTTACTGGTTTCAGATATGCAGATACATCACTTTCCTCGGGTAAAAACTGGTGGTATATTCCATCTTCAGAAAATTTTCTCGTGGAGTTCGCTATCCGTTTACCAACAATAGAAAAATGGTCACACATATTATCTACAATCGAAGCATCAGTGTTGAAATTTTCAGGTAAAATTGAACTTTTGGAAGGGATGAGAACAGAGTGAATTACTCTCCATGTTCGCCTGGGATTACCTGCACTTTTTTTAAACTCATTTCGATAATAATTAATTATCGCTTCTCGTAATAGGTTATTGAGTTCACAATTATATTTCTTGTATCTCACTTTCGCCTCAGGAGACACTACAGAATATTTATATAGCAGTCTTCGATTTGATATGGCCTTCATCAGTCCTCTAGTAATCCAGGGTTTTCTAGGGATAACATGAAGCGCCGGCTTGTTAATAACTGTACCACTTTCTTTTAGTAATTTAGTTATTTCTGAATACCACAATGAAAACTTTTCATTCACTTGCAGATCCGTACTTTCTAAAAAGTCAAGTTGAGCGTTTTTTATTTTTCTTCTGAATATGTTAACAGCCACAGCCTCCATTTTCAATGCAGAAATTTGTAATGGTATATTCATAGCTGTAGGAACACCAAACTCTAATAGCAACAAGAACACCAAAATGATCAGAAACATCATTCAAAATAACATCAGCAAAATCATACTTCACATTAACAAATATAGTATTCAAAAGTGATTCTGAGCGCAAAGTCACTCGACTACATACATTAACTGAGAAGAAAGAGAGAGAAAGGAGTAAAACATCCTTGAACTAGATCTTTCTCATGAAAAAAAAGTCCTAATTTTCTAAGCCAATGTTTGAAAATATATCAACAATATCAGTTTTCTGTTTTGTGATTAGTGTCAATAAATTGTGTAAATGCAATTGGCCCACGACTTAAAAGCTTCATGCAATAGTCTAATGATGGAGAATCAGTTTTAATTATATCGACAAGCATTCCTTGAGAAAATATCTTCCTTAGAATAGACATCTCTAGAAAATCCTCTTCTAGAATCAAACGTTTTTACCATAAACACAAGATTCCCCATGATTCGCTCTATCTCAAATCTATCCATTTTTTAGAGTCCTAACGCTCTCACAACCAACTTCAGATTAACCAGATTTTTTTCTACTCTAAAAAAATACACGCTAGCCTACAATAGAAAGAAAAATATCATTGATTTAGAAACAGTTTTATTGAACATAAGTACAACAAAAATAATCACTGATTCAATTTGTTTTCATCAATATATTTCACTAGTGCATCTAATGCTGCCTGAAGTCTATTTATATGCACAATATTCAGTTTCGCAGCAAAACATAATAGCTCCTCCATTTTAAATTTGCTTAATGATATCCCATATCTAGCAAACATATCATCCCATTCAAGGCTTAGTCTACATCCTCGTGTTATTTCCACAGCCATGTTGGGTACTCGTATATCTTTGCTACTGCTGCTACCTGCTCCACCTTCGAGCTCCAATAGTGTAAATACTCCACTCATTTTCTCTAATAAAATCCTTTCAAATAAACTATTCTCCCTGAATTCAATTCACTTACTAATATTAATTACAATGAAAATCCACTATGCTTTTCGAATCCAATCACCAATACAGTTATCATATATAAAATAGCTTCCGCACTCACCGATTGGCCCTAAAAAATGGGTATTACATCAAAACTAGTCTGCTTGCATTATACATTCTCAACTATACTTTCAAAAGCTGTTTGGTCCCTTTGCTTGGAAAGGTACCAAGGAACATATGTGTGAGAGGATACTCACTCTCTTTGAAAAGGTGTAGAGCTTCAAGCAAATAGCATGGGAATTCCTATACGTCCCAGCAAAGTATAATGCTATGTGAGGGGGTACTCACTCTCTTTTAAAAAGTGTAGAGCAGTCAGCGAATAGCATAGGAAGGAACAAAGTGCTATAGAATAGCAGGGGAGGGAACATAGTGTTATAAAATTCCATAGATGCATTCTACTAATGCTTAACATAATAAGCGGTAATTCTTATCGCAGTCTACTTGATAAAGATTTGCAAATGTGTGCGAAAGAATCTTTTTCAATATCTTTACTTTATGTTCCACAGCACCGTTACGTTTTGGGTTATACGGACTGGAATATATCTTTTTGCAATTTAATTCTTTGAATATTTTTCTGATCTCTGTGGAGTCAAAATTTGACCCATGGTCAGAGAGCACTGGCTCGGGCAGTCCATAATAAGCGAAAATTCTTTCCCATAAGAATTTTATAGTAAATTCGGTATTAAATGAAGGTACACTATGCAAAACAACTAATCCACTGAAAAGATCTATCCCTAACAATACGTAACGATTACCAGCACTTGTTGTTAGGAACGGGCCTGCAGCATCAATTCCCCAAGCCAAAAAGGGCATATTTGGTGTCAAATTTTCTCCGAGAGGAGGTTTAATTTTCTTACAATTTGCGCGGTTGCATAAATCACAATTAGCGACAAATTCATTAATAATGGAGGCCCTATTTTCAAAAATACAAAACTGTCGGAGTTTCCATAATGTTTTTTCGTAGCTGGCATGGCTACCAAGCAATAAATGATCATGAAATAATTCTAAGATGCCTGGAATCATCGCTCTAGGCAAAACTATCTGAATAGATGGTTCTGTAGCTGCTTTTTGGTTTAGTCTAGAATGACTATTCGGAGCATACTCAATTCTATAGAGACAGTCATCTATTAAAACTAACTCTTGAATAATAGGAACGAACCACGAAGAGACTTTATCTAATATCATATTCTTTTTTTCAATATCCATATCATCAAAATTAAAAATGCGGTAGACACTATGCTCACCGCGGATTGGCCAATCCTTCTGGTTCCCTGGTTCACACCAGGAATGTGGGTCAGTATCCACTTGTGACTTAGCGGGCTTATTATATATGGAGCTCCTCTTTTGAGCACGGTGGTCCTTCGACACATCCGGCTCTTTCAATAAATCAATAAAAATTATTATCTCGGGATCCCGTAATTGTCGGTGGATAATTTCCTCAGCTTGCATACATAAGCAATCTACATTAATGTTACTACTAAAAACGCCCGCTGCTAAAAATTCTAGTTCTTTATGAACCATATATAAGGTCTGACTGCTGTCTATAATCTCCCGACATGGCCTCGATAAAATATCAGCTATCATTTTAGTCCCAGGAATGTGTCTATACGTATATAAGGGATTATCCATCAGTAACGATACTCGGTACATCTTACTAGAGAGATCCCGGTGTTTACGTAAATACTCTAAATTTTTAGCATCCACATAAATATTACACCGTCTTCCCCAAATATAATACTGAATCTGAGAGCTTTTTAGAGTTTCATATAAGCCGTATAATTCCCTAACGATAGAAGACTGCTTGGAAAAGGGTTTAGACAAAAATCAACAAAAAGAACAAACGACTCCCATCCTTCCGTCATCTTTTTCCTGACAAAAAATAGCCACGACCCTATTTTCAGAGGAGTCAACAAATAATTCAAAATCCTTTTCAGGGTTTGCCATATGAATTACAATTTCACTATCTTTACGAGTTATTTGTCCAACTAAGGACAACCAAGCGATCTCTTGCTCTTCCTTCCATGTCCACGCTTGGGTCTTCTTTAATAGTTTTGTCAAAGGAGCTATTAAATCATGATAATTAAGATAAAAGCATTTATAATAGTTAAAAAGTCCTAATTAAGATCTTAATTCAGAAATATTTTCTGGCCTTACTAATTTTTCAATAGAATCTAATTTGGATAATTGAGGTCTAATTTTGTCACGTGACACTATGAATCCTAATACTGGAATAGATTTTTTTTAAAGTTGTGACTTAGACGCTGACAATTTAATTTTAAGAGTTTTTAAACGCGCAAAGAATCTCTTGAGATGAAATAAGTGCTCATTAGGGTTTGAAAGTTCTGTTTTGATAAATAAATCATCAAAAAAATTGAAAATAAAGGAACGGTAACTTTCTCGAAATAATTTATCCATGAAGCTAGCGAAAGCTATTGGCCCAAATACACTTCCCTTTGGTATTCTTGTGTAGCAATGGCTGTGGCAAGTTAAAGGTGATAAAAACGAGAAGAAATTTTGGTACCTTTCATCAATAGCAGTTTGAAAAAAAAACCACTTCGCATGTCAAATTCACTATAGAACGTTCCTTTCGACAAATGTTGTAAAATGTCAGAAGTTCGAGGGATTAGGAAGGCTGTGTCTTTTATGTTATTATTAACTGTACGTAAATCAATTAGAAATCGAGTATTTTCTCTGTTAAGAGCCACATTTTTACTGACAGAATGTTTCCTTATAAGGAAAAGAGGAGAAGGGAAAGAAGATGTCCTTTCCTCTATTATACCGGATTTCAGCATAGCTTGTATATATTCTTCTAGCACTAAAGCCATTTTATGGGGAATTCTAAATTGCTTAGGTGGTATGAAATCTGTTTCAAGGGGTATATTAGGCTGAAAAACCATTAAATCATTTTTACATACATCATACGCGTGTTTAGAAAAGCAACCTATATTAGCTAAAAGCAATTGAACTATCTCTTGGAAAACTATTTTGGGTACAGTAGAAAGATCAAACTTAGAAAGAAATTCTTCATCCTCCCAAGTAGTCTCCTGACTGTCCTCAACTGACTTTACCTCATCAGAAGTTTCTGAAAATGCTACTAACTGTTCTTTGGGCACACGCGAAAAGTTTGCTATTTCTGTGTAATTTTATAGCTCCAAGGTACCCTCAGAGTCATTAAAAATAAGAAGATATGTCTTATGTCCCTGAATAATATCTAAATAGTCATGTAAAAATTCTTTATATTCTGGTTTAGGACTAATAATTAAGTTATCGCTGTCAATAATTGAATTGTTTTCTGCAGTAATTAGCTTACAATCTACACTTTTAAATGTTCCAGGGTCAACTGTTGTGTAAGACCTCACTACTACATTCTCGTATGCTAATGTTTCATTATGACCCGCTTGATTTTTGACCCTGGTTCCAAATTTTAATTTCCTTTCATGAAAATGCAAGGAACTGCCCAGTTCTTCCATAAGATTAAACCCTAAGATTACGGCAAAAGGCAAATTATCAACTACCAAAAATCCCAGTAAAGATTAACTGTCATATTTGTACCATATTTGTAATATCAATGGTAACCTTGCAATGCCCACTACAGGTAATTGATGTCCTGAAAGCGATTTAATCACAGTATTTGTAGGTTTTAGAGGTTCTATATTGCGCTGAGGCAAGGATTCAAAGAAGGCTTTCGAAATGAGAGACTTCTCTGAACCACAGTCCAAAAAGGAGTCATATTCCACATTATAAATTGAAACCTTATTAAAAAATGGAAAAGAATTCATATTACTATTAGAAAAATTTAAAAAACAAGGTTTATGAAGAGATTCTGAATCATGAAAAGCCAAAATAGACTCTACCGTACTAATTGGCCCTTTTAGTTACCCTGTTCTCTATTTTCAGCCTGAATAGCCTGTCAGCCTTTTTTAATAATTTCACAGTTATAAGTGTGATGATTATCTGTTTTACATATAACACAGAAAACACTTCTTCTCGGTTGTATATCAGGATTGTTACTAACGGAAGTTGAAGCCTTAGCATTAGTTGTCTGGATTGGACTCGGATTAGCGCCTTGATATCCATGAGTATTTTCTTAAAAATTAAACGAGTTATAAAAATTTCCCCGTCTAGAGTAGCCCGATTGATTCGGACGTCGATTGCCTTGGTTATTGTAAGACGATCAAAAATTCCTGGAATTTATTCCTCTGAAATTGCCCCGGTAGGGGGATCGACATATGAGCCATTATTAGGAGGAATATAGCCCCCACGACTTCTATGAAAGCTGGCCCTATTATTCAAAAACCGTCCTCTTCTAGGCTCATAACGAGAACCTCGGCTACTAAAATTAGCAGAGGGTGTGGACACCGCCGCTGATAAGGAGGCCATCTCTGAACAAATTCTGCTAATTTCTTCATATAATTTAGCCCTTTGAAATACTTCTGCAATATCTGCGCCGAACCCTGTTTCACGAATAAATCTCCTGATACTCTCATTTAATCCTTGTTCAAAGGCCTGCTGTTTTAATAAGTTGATACCTGAAAGGAAGAATTCGCTTCCAGTAACACTTTTAACTACAGAAGAATATCTCTCAAATTCTGCATTAATGCGCATAAAAATCTTACGAATGGCTCATTATTTTCTTGTCTAACTTGCAGCCTCTTTTGAATTTTTTCGGCCGGTGAAATTTTATCAAGAAAAGCAGAGCATAGAGATTCTTTTAGCCCAGAAAAATTTGTAGCGGTCACATATTTTTGTATATACGAGCTATACGGTTCATCAGACATTAAAGCAGCGTACCTCTCGATCATTACTGATTCTTCTAATCCCATTAATCTACAAACCCTCTGAAGGTCCTTAACCCAACTAGAAATTTTGCTGTGGTTTAATCAACCTTTTTATAGTGGAAAATGGGTCAATTGTGCTATAAGCTACATGTTGGAAAACTGGAGCTGGGGTAGCTCCCGTATTAACATTACTAGCTTGCCCAAGGGCTGAAGCTTCCGGTTTATTATTATCCCGAGGTAGGGACATTACTTAAGGAGAATTTAATTATAACTTACCAAACTTAAGCAACCAACTAATCCTCATTGAGTGAACTGGAACCGAGGAAAAGGCTACTATCTATTCTCATACTCCACAAACCAGCAATTCCTTTATGAGGGTACCAAGTTGAGCAATATCCAATTATTATTTGACTGTTTCAATTTTATTATTGCGGTTAATCTTGTTTTTATAAATCTAAAAAAAAGCATAAGCGTACAGGCAAGCAGTGAAGGCTAAGAAAAATTAAAGGGATTCAATTAATTATGTTAATTTAATTATTAAAAAATTACAAAAAGGATTTATAATCAAGATTCTGCTCTCTCAAAATTAAGCGTAGCGTTAAAAAGAGGCGCTTTTAATGCAATAGAATCGCATTGCGTTTTTGCTGCCACCATTTTGTAAGGGGGGGGGGTTCTTCTCATGGTGATGACTCCATGCCCAAACTCAGCCATGAGACCCAAGTACCCCTAATTAAGCCTCAATAGAAGAAATTAACCAAGTGAGAGAGATATCTTGACAAAATCCTAATCGTCGTAATAATATATACAAGACAACACAGGCATGAGAAAAACTTTGATTTTATTATTAAAGAAGAGAACTTTTTAGTTAATAGTTATGGATACTTCATTATAAATCATGATTCAACAATATTATTCACAATCAAAGATCAATTCTTGTTCATATAATTGCTAGAAGTGAACTTCATTATTATGATTAAAGAAAAACAAGCGTTATAACTAATATATTAAGGCTAATATGTTCCTGCTTAAAGAATTTAATAATAATATTAAAGAATGGGATATATACCCATTTACTAGGATTTTAACATAATAAAATTAAGAAATTGCAAGGAACACATTAGATTTACATTCTACATGCATATGAGAAGCTTCAGAAAAGCCATAACCCCAACTGACTTCTATGGTCTGTGTCACGCTATATAAAAAGATATGTTCCCCTTTATTTATCAAACAAACGTAGCTAAATTCAATCCTTCTAAGAAAGGGTGTGTATTGCAAAATAAGGAAATTGCGTTAAAAAGAGAAAGGGTTACAAAATAAGTTCATCGGGTTCAAATATACTCTGAAAGGACATTGGCTTAAGCCGGATTCTACTAAATTCATAGCAACTTGATATTAATTCTAAAATTAGAAGGACATTTCTTACAAAACACATCCAATCAAAATTTTGAGATAACCATTTTGTTCAGCGTAGTTGATTTCCAGATAGAAAATATGTTTTTGAGGAGGACAATCCCCCACAACCCTCAGGGCAAGGGTTTTAAGTTATGCCCTGGGGGCATATAAGGTTTTTATAGATGACGGTGTCGTAGAAACTTCAAAAAAGGCTCATTCGATTGGAAATTCTGAGGGCTAGTGCCCTTTGTAATAGTCGAAAGTGATTTGAGGGCAAATAACCCCCTCTCACGCCCACCTTTTCCCCAAACACATCCAATCAAAATTTTAAGACAGCCATTTTATTAAACATAGTTTTAAGTTCTGGAAATTAGGTCTTTGAGGACTACAACGCCCCCAAAGCCGTCAGGGCAAGGGTTGTAATTTAAGGATCCTCCGAATCCTTCATATCATTTCTTATGGAAGGGATGCTCGTATAAACTTTAGAGAGGGCTCCTTTGATTGAAAATTGAAAGTTCTTGTTCACTTTTTAAGAGTCAAAAGAAATTGAAGGGCAACTAGCCTCTCTCCCTCCTCCACGCCCTAAATGCATCAGATAAAAATTTGGAGATAGACATTTTGTTAAAACAGTTCAAAGTTCTGATAATAAAAAACTCCGGTGTCGACACAGCCTACCAGGGCCCAGGGGTAGGCGTTGTAAGTTAAGCCCTGGGGTATAACTTATTAAGGGGGGTTTATAACTTATGGGAAGGGGTTTTGTATGGGAAGAACACATAGGAAATCTATTATAATTATCCAATTATAAGCATAAAATACATACTCTGTGATAGATGCAAAATTGCTTTGGCACACAAATTCCTATTAAGGTCAATTCTAAACATTCGTGATCCCTTTGTGTCGGCAAGTGAAATGATCTAAACCCCCTTATCGGAGCTATTTTTCAATCCATTTATTGCTTTCAATCACTATTCATAAGTTATGCAATCTATCCGTTGTTCATTTTTAATGTTTTTATCAGAGAAGTAATAGTATAGACTTTGAAAAAAGACTCATTCAATTTCAATTGGAGGTTATAGATCCGTTTTTAAAGTCAAGACTAATCGGCCGGTAAGTACCCCCCCCCCCCCGCATGCAATAAAAACTTGAAACTTTTTGCAATCAAAAACGAACAAAAATTAATTTAAAAAAAAACTTTCCGAAAAATAAGTTTTTCAAAGAAAAGTAAAGGCCATTTTAACCTTAAGCTTAGGAAATACAAATACCTGTTAAAATTCAAACCCAAAACGACCATAAATTTCTATTAAAGAATAAATGAAACCCAAAACGAACAGAAATTAAATAAACAATCATAGCAAAAAACATTAAACAAGTAATAATATAAATGAATAAATAGATCTTAAAGCGAGTAATGCTTAGATTGAATTTGAAAATCAAGCTTAAAACGAAAACAAATATTTTGCTATTAAAGTATAAATGAAACTTAAAACGAACAGAAATTAAATAAACAATCAACGCGAACAAACATACAATATATATTAATGTAAATGAATAAATAAATCTTAAAACGAGTGAAACTTAAATTGAATATGCAAATCAAGTTTGAATTGGGTAAAAATAACTACAAACAAGAGTTTGGGTATCGTCTCACTGCAGAAGCCTAAAACCTACTGCGTCATTGGCGCTTTACTGAAAACGAATTATATTACAAATGTTTTCTTTTGTAATTAATATTGAAAATAAATGTTAAAACTACAGTAAAATTTTGAACTGATGAGCTTTTAGCAATTAATATCATTATGCATCAAATATTCAGTTTAATCTATTAGTTCTTTTCAAGATTGGTCAAGACAAATTTAGTTTCACTACAAGCAAAATTTGGATACTGCCCCCTTCTATAACTGTAAAAACCTAAAGCCTTCTGCGTCATTGGTGCTTCACTGAAAACGAATTACTCGTATATTACAAATTTATTATTTTCCAGTTCTTACAGCATTGAAAGTGAAAATAAAAATTACAGTGAAAAAAAAATCTTGAACTGATGGATCTTTCAACAATTAATATCATTATATATCTAATATTCAGTTTGATTTTGTTTATACTTTCCAAGACTGTTCAAGACTCATATAGTTTTGCCATTTTTTTATTAACTCTGCCCTTTTTTGTAACTAATCGTGTTAGTTGGTTTTGAAAACATTCTATGGCTTCTAGGCATTTCTATTTAAGCGGAAAACTGCACCTCAAACCTTGTGGAACATGCATTTTCTTGCATGAAACATCAAAATATAATAAAATGTCAAGTTTCGGAGTGTTCTACAACTCGCAAGCAAGTGCCATTGGTATTTTGAAACTGCATGGTCACTTTGGGGGTGGAGGGTAGGCTAATTCTCGTAGCAGCCCCATTCCGTCGTGGTATGGTTCACATTTTAAACACCTGGCGTCCGGACTATGATATAATCTACCAAGCATACAACTACCCCAAATCAGTATCAATAAATAAATGAAACCCAAAACGAACAAAAATTAAAATATGTATTAGAGTCAAACTCAAAACGAGCATAAATTAATATGAGTAGGGTTCAAAACCCCTATGCTTTCTAAAAGCCAGAATATAATTTGTACTTTACTGAAAAAAAAAATCAAATGAGTTTACTGAAAAAAAATGTGCATTGTCAATTTAATACACATATGCTGATATTTATTCCCTAAAATCTTAATTAATTTTTGATTTCTTAAAGTTACCAAAGTGAAAATATTTCAAAGAATTGTTTTCAGTAAATCGTCAATGACGCAGTCGGTTTTAGGGTTCTGCAGTGAGACGATACCCAAACTCTTGTTTGTAGTTATTTTTATTCGATTCAAACTTGATTTGCATATTCAATTTAATTTTCACTTGTTTTAAGATTTATTTATTCATTTATATTAATATATATTGTATGTTTGTTCACATTGATTGTTTATTTAATTTCTGTTCGTTTTAAGTTTCATTTATACTTTAATAGCAAAATATTTGTTTTCGTTTTAGGCTTGATTTTCATATTCAATCTAAGCATTACTCGCTTTAAGATCAATTTATTCATTTATATAATTACTTGTTGTATGTTTTTTGCTATGACTGTTTGTTTATTTTCTGTTCGGTTTGGGTTTCATTTATTCTTTAATAGTAATTTCTGGTCGTTTTGAGTTTGAATTTTAAAAGGTATTTGTATCTCCTGAGCTTAAGTTTAAAATGGCCTTTACTTTTCTTTGAAAAACTTATTTTTCGGAAAGTTTTTTTTAATTAATCCTGAGAAAGGATCGTACATATGAGATTAAAGTAAGAACCTTTGACTTCTCTGACGAGGGTTTGGTGGCAAATTTTGACTCCGATGATTACCCCTTTGCTACTATACCCCACAGTGAATACAACACTATGCATGAGCTGTGTCGAGTTATCGACAAAACAATTGCGAGTCAAAAAAGGGTGACTTCATACTACACTATTCAACAGAACAGAGGAGAATCTACATTACCAATCTATTTGAGAATGAAAGGATATTCATCAATGAGGATATATGAGAGGCTGTTGGTTTTAAAGATCGTATTATTAAAGAAAAAAATTTCAGTGGCAAGTATTTTGTTATCTATGTAGACTACGAACCCAGCTTCTTATTAGACAACTGTATATCTCTTTACGTATTCATTGTCGAGACATCGAGAGTCAGTAATACCAATGTCCCCCCTTTACGTATTCTTGAAAGAAAAACCACTCATGAGCACATTCACCAATAAAATACAAAGCACTTTCAATATATTCCAGTCAACACTTTAGTATTTTTAGCTCTATTAGTAAACATTAGGAAGTGAGTTATGGTGATCCTCTAGAAATAACAAAAGGTTTGGCTGTGACTACATGCCATTTTTGACCCATTCAGTGAGATGGCTAATAAAAAAAATAATTTTGTTTTTCCTGATATTTATTGCTATGCTGCTACTCTTGGATAACGACAGTTGGGTCATGGAATGGACTGTTATAGGTGGACGTTCGTCCGTTTTCGATTACAGTATCGCCAATTGGTTTGCTAAGTTGTTTCGCTCTGCACTATCCCTGGAAAAAAAATATATTGCACCGAATGGCGCAGATTTTGCGTCCTCTGCACTACATGAATGGGGCTCTTGGAAAGATTTTAAGGATAGTGTTTCTCAAAATCCCAGGTCCAGTGCGCAATCCCTCAGAGCGCAATTGAAATAACAACAAAATGGAAAATGTTTAAAAAAGGCGAGAAACACCTCATCACTTATTAGTCTCAACTCAGGCCGGAAGCGTAAAACATCGCTCTTGTCCAAGAAGAAAAAAAGTAAAAATTGTTAGAATGAAAAGGGCTTTTTTCCTAGAAATGGCATATTTCCCACATACAGAATCTCATCCTTCAGTCAAGTCACCTCTAACTCTTTTCAATACAGAATATGTTGATGTGAATTTAAAACATGGTTTTTATGAACAATTTTATCCGCAACAACCCCTTTCTGAAAATGTACATTTTCATATTTATTCCAGTGAAGATTATTTCATAGATTTGACTTCCACATTTATAGATTTTCATGTCATTGTAAAAAAATCTAACAATGGAAAACCAAGTGCAGCTGAGGGGCTACCTTATAAAAATTTGTACTGCACAATTTGTTTAGACAAATAAGTGTCTACATTAATGGAGCATTTGTGAGCACAAGCAAGAATCTTTCAAATTGTGCAAGTTATCATTTTCATGACTCCAATGTCCTATAAGCTTTTGAGAAGTATGGCTATTGGATATGAATATAGAAATGACATTGACGCTCGCAATATACTTAGATATGTGAAAACTTAAGATTTACACTTTGTTGGGAAAATTAATCACGAGATATTTAATATACCTCAATGGTTGCCTCCCAATGTTAAGATTGATATAGGGCTACAACTCGCCCCGTCCAATTTTATTTTCCGAAAAGCAGTTTGCACTGCACCCAATATAACAGTCTCTCTCATCTCTTAAATATTCCCTATACGAAGACAAGAATTTATGAGTTTTGTTGCTTTGACAGTCGAAAAATTAATAGCTAGTGGAAATAATGTCAAACTGCTCGTCCCTCATATAATCGCGAATCAACGACATAATGCTACGGGTACACATATCTACACTGATTCGTCATTTATAAATCGTGATATTTTTTCAAAATTTGCTTTGGGTTTTGTAAAAAGTGCTAGTGCCGTTGGATCATTTGCAAATTCTCCGTACAAATTTGAACTGTTTGAACTTTCAACCCTTGAATATAAGGTAAATGGAATTCCATTCTAAAATTTATCCTTTGATAAATCCTACAGGACCTTATATGAATTAATAATGCAATCTCTAGATCAAGACTCACAAGCATTTGAAAATCTTTTAACCCCAGAAATGTTTTCAAAAACTAATAGTATCATTGTTTTGGATTTTTCGGTACTCAAGATATGACTATTGTCCAAACGGGTAGAGTACGTTTAAAGTATACATTTGCCGAACCATTGGAAGAGAGTGTAACATTAATCTTGCTAAATACATTTGAAACATATTGGTAAATAAAAGTTCAAATAGGGATAAAATCCTCTTAATAGACAGTGATGATAACAGTGATAGAAATTCACTAAAATACCAGATATTTCGGTCACATATACAGTGACCGTCATCAGTAGTAAATCTAAACAAAAACAATTTAAAAAAAAAGTTTATATGCTAAATCAAATAACACTACATATTGTTTAAATCTCTAATTCTTTTCAAAGCAAAGGCGGAAGCTATTCTCTTTGACTTTCTTGGATTCGGTTCATTAGAGTTCAATGATATAACATTTGGACAAAGGTCAACTACATTGGGTGAATTGAACTTTAATCTGTCAGATTTTAATAAATTATCATAGATAGAGGTCAGCCCATATTCACCTGTATCCCGATTCAAAGCAATATTCTTGAATAAGATTTTTTTATTTTAAGAATTTCACGAAAATTTTGCTTTAAACCCCGATACCTAGAAATCAAAGAGATATTCTCGAACAAAATAAAATGGTCTGGAAAATTAAAAACATGTTCTGAAAGAGCTGAAGTAAAATCTTCAGACTTAAAATCTTGCTTTAAAGCCGAAGAAATAGAATCTTTGTGTTGTAATAATCTCATTTCCAAACTCTGGTTAGTACGTCCCAAATATGAGCTTCCGCAATGTACTGTGAGCAAAATGCGATATATTTAAAATACCAAAATAAAGTTCCTTCTTTCTAAAGATAATTCTGACTTCCTCTAATTAAGTTAAATCTAGTTTCAAAAATGAAAAGTCCTTAATCAGCAAAGAGAAAAAATGCAGTTACTTTCGCAGGAAGTTTAAACGATAAGAACCGTGTGAAAGTCTAAATCATCAAAAATATTTAAGACGTATTATTGGACGAAGGGCTCGCATCCTTGGGCCACTTGAGCCAATGGTGGGCCAGTTCTTACAGCGCAGGACTAAAGAGCTACGTTTGATAGTGGGGTAAAAGTGCTTTTTGAAGATATTCGTAATTCAGAATCAGGACCATTTAGACAGAATTATTTCGGCGTACGATCTTTGCAATTCTTTGATTGTTGTATCTCAGTCACCGTTGTGTTATTTGAAGTGACTCATTGCTGTTCACCTAAATATGTAAGTCTCAATAAATCTATTGTTTTTTTACCTGTGTTTATTTCATTTTATATGTCTATATCTAGCCTAATGACAGCTAATTAGTTCGTATGTCTCCAAAGGCACGTTCCCACGGAATCTGATATCCAGATCGCTCCAAGAAAAGAGGTCACATTCATATGGCTACACATGTTATTTTCTCTCAATAATTGAGGGTGGCGCGGTTATAAATTTACTTCACTCCCCATTGTTGTGGCGCAGGGCTCGATGGCACAATCGTTGGCGCTATAAGCGGCGCTATTAGAGAACTTATAAGGTGTAAGTTCGCAGTTTTAAAGTACGATATTAGATTTGACGCGGTCAATATTTATTACCGCAATCAAGCCAGTCCTTTTCTTTTATAGCCACATCTTTATATAGACACACAAATAACCTTCATCGCTACAAATGGCGCGGTTGGTAGAACGCTGCAACATGCGTTTCTTAAACAGCACGGACGTGCGTGAACAATGCAGGCATGAAATATGTTGTAAAATTAGACCTCAAAATTAATCATGTAGCATAAACTCTGTTTAAATTTAGCTAAGTGTTGAAAGAAGTTAAAATAAAGTGTATGTAGTAGTGTATATTAGAAAGCATAATAAGAGACCACACTTAAAGTTAAAGAAGTAATCTTTTATATCGTCGTTAGGCTGTAACAACTTAAAAAAAACTTCTATGTATTGAATTTCCCAATGGGAATTATGTCGTTATATTATAACCAACACGATAAAAATTTCGTTTTGTGTACTAATATTAGTGTATTTATTTAACCCTGTCTTGTAGCGTAAAAATCCATGTACCCAGTCGATGCATGACCTATTTGTATTAGGACTACTCGTTTTAAAGAACGTGTGATTCTGCTGGGTTATTTTATTTCAGGAATTGGAACAGTATATCAGACACTAATCAGGACAATGCATAGACCAGTGCAAGTATAGCCCAGTAGCACCTATTTTCATCACTTCTAGACCAACGAAGAGTACTCGCCATAAAACCCAAGAAACTCTCAACCCAACTTCGCCTATAAAAATTACAAATACTCTTCGATCGAGGAAACGATTATCGTTCGACGAAGAATAATTTGCTTCAAACACAGATCATATTATTTATCAAGTAACAAATCTCAGTATCTGGTGCTTTATAGAATTATAAATATACCAACCCCGAGAATATGATTATCTAGCATAAGATATGAGTGAATACATCATCCCTGACAATAATATCGATGAACCCAATTCAGATGAATTTCTAAATGTCAACAATTCACGTGTTGAATCCTCGTCGACCCTTTCTCCAGTACGATATTCCATAGACATTAGAGATATTACCGTTAATGTTACAAGATAAGTTTTCAAATATGGACTTGGAAACCAACCATTGAATCCTGTAACCAAAATAATCCCAATGAATAACCCCTGAGAGACAATATACTCCTCCAAAAAGTTAAAGACAATATGTTGAAGGAGTCACTAAAGTTTGATGTTGACCCATTCCAAATTCAAACAACATTTCCCCTATAATTTATCAAGGAGTCACCATAAAAGCTAATGGGTATAAGCCATGCATGAAAAATTTTATGAATTAAAATCTCTAAGTGCGTGAAGGAACAATTTTACACGAGAAACACATTCTCTATGTGATTAAAGACAACCCAAGACTGAAATAATATGGGATAGTCAACTCTTCTGTCATCAACGCATTCCCAGTGCTCAAACCCTTAACAACAAGGCACCCTACGAACTATCCAAAAACAACAGGTGAAAATTAACTTTAATGGCAAAATTCCACACACCTGTAACCAGAGGTATCATTTCCAGTTTGATAATTGGAGATATCACTTCGTCCAAGATGAACGTAACCATACTCGAACTAATCTGTGAGGAAACTACATCTGAATGTTTTCAAACTTTGTTTCAACAATATGATACTAGCGAAGAACCATAATTCGCAACAGGAGGAGCGAGTACGTAAAGAGACACATATAGTGGTAAAATAGGTGTGAACTCATATCTGACAACTTAACAATTTTTATAATTTAATGTTGATATTACTTAACAAACAGTCCAATTGAAAGTGTTTTTGTCACCACCGAAAATGGTACACATAAAATTGTATATATTAGATAACTCATGGATGTATTACTTGATATTCAAGTACACTTAGGTGTAGTATCGTCATGTTATTCATTTATTGTAGCGTAGATAGTAAAGTAGTTAGCCGTATAAACAGCAAAATCATAAAAAAAGCCTTGTAAAAAGTAAATTAAAAAAAAATGTGAAGGTAGAATAGCCCCAACCTTGTTGGAAATGTAAAAGTAATCAGTGTTAGATGTAGAAGAAAAAAATATTTAGTATAGTAGCTAGCCTAGAACCATGAATAATCTTAGTCCGGTAGATAAATTTTAAATAGGGACGTAGAATAAAATAAGAAAAGTAATAGAGAAAATTTTTAGCACCCCTGATTAAGCCATAACATAAATATAAAATAATTATGTAGAAGAAATAGTTAATAAATTGCGAACATTTTAAAAGCCCAAAGGCAAGCAAATACTAATGACGGGACGTCATTAATTGATAGGAAGGGTAATATGTACTGTGAGCAAAATGTGATATATTCAAAATACCAAAATAAAGTTCCTTCTTTCTAAAGATAATTCCGACTTCCTCTAATTAAGTTAAATCTAGTTTCAAAAATGGAAAGTCCTTAATCAGCAAACAGAAAAAGTGCAGTCACTTTCGCAGGAAGTTTAAACGATAAGAACCGTGTGAACGTCTAAATCATCAAAAATATTTAAGAGGTATTATTGGACGAATTGTTCGCATCCTTGGGCAACTTGAGCCAATGGTGGGCCAGTTCTTACAGCGCAGGACTAAAGAGCTACGTTTGATAGTGGGGTAAAAGTGCTTTTTGAAGATATTCGTAATTCAGAATCAGGACCACTTAGATAGAATTATTTCGGCGTACGACCTTTGCAATTCTTTGATTGTAGTATCTCAGTCACCGTTACTGTCATTTGAAGTGACTCATTGCTGTTCACCTAGATATGCAAGTCTCAATAAATCTATTGTTTTTTACCTGGGTTTATTTCATTTTATATGTCTATATCTAGCCTAATGACAGCTAATTAGTTCGCATGTCTCCAAAGGCACGTTCCCAGGGAATCTGATATCCAGATCGCTCGAAGAAAAGAGGTCACATTTATATGGCTACACATGTTATTTTCTCTCAATAATTGAGGGTGGCGCGGCTATAAATTTACTTCACTCCCCATTGTTGTGGTGCAGGGCTCGATGGCACAATCGTTGGCGCTATAAGCGGCGCTATCGGAGAACTTATAAGGTGTAAGTTCGCAGTTTTAAAGTACGATATTAGATTTGACGCGGTCAATATTTATTACCGCAATCAAGATCAGTCCTTTTCTTTTATAGCCACATCTTTATATAGACACACAAATGACCATCATCGCTACAGCAAGTACATGGGATCTGATAAACCCCTTTGTTGCCCCAATGAAGTTAGATCCATCCCAGAATTTAGAAAACTACCCAAAGTATTATTACTCTTTAAAGCTACCCTTAGACCATTGCTTTGTAAAATTCTTTTAAGTTTTTCACTTAGCCAGGGTACCTATGGTAAGGATCAAAAAACCTACTTCTCCCGAGTTGTCTCCAAGACTTCCTTAGAAATCTCCAGAAACCTTTTTCTTCTTTTTGAAAAAGTCTGGTTAATTAACCATTCTGGATACATGTTGCTTATTAGTATTTTCCTTAGAAAAGACAACTCCTCCTCAACAACTTTTGAAAAGCAAATACTAAAGATCTGATCAGTTAAAGAAATGATCAAACCAATTTTTACTTGGCGAGCGTGACCGGAACTATAAGACAAAAATTTATTGTTATTTGTCGGTTTTATGTAAATTTTAAAATCCAGACTATTTTGATTTTTCAAAAGAAGAACATCAAGGAAAGGAAGTTTCCAATTCTCTTCCAATTCAACAGTAAACTTTAAATCCCCCCATATCGTCATGGAAAGGCAGTGTGGTCTCCAAAATTATCTACGAAACATATTGGGAAGTTACCCTTGATGGTAACTTCTCAAATAATCAATATATTCAATTTGGATAATTGCATGACCAAATACAAGTCCTGTTGCATACCCTCGGATTTCTTCAACCATATTAAAAGCGTTAATAATACCCTATCATTGTTAATAATAGCCCATCAACTGTAAAGACGAGGCATTGGTTGGGCATCTTTCAAACACCGAAAAATATTACATTTTTTTATCCTCTTGGCCTACCGTATGCGTTCTAGACACCTCACATTAAAAACTTCCTTGAGCATAGTGGAAAATCTATTATTCAAAATCGGAAGCAAGTAAAAGATTTATAAACAAAAAGCTGTGATTTTCATGCATTATTATATTTAATTTTTCGATGTCGAGGATATACTTACCGTGTCCTAGAATTTATCGTGACGATTCTCGATTGAAGATTTTCTAGTTGAAAATATTCTTTCCTATCTGTATAATATAAATTTCAGTGCCCTACGAATAAAGGGCTTTAAAAATATTTGTAAATTTGTTTATTACTTAAACTTGTATATAAAAAACTCTGTGTCCTTTAGATTTCTTCTGTGAAGTATGGGCAACCATAGTTAATGATAATTGGTGGCAGCTCGTTAGGATTCAACTTGTATTCATCTTGGCATGCAAAGTCAGGATCACATTCTAGAATATAATGTAATTTCATTTTTATTATACCTCTTCGTAAAGCCAATGATACTTTTTGATTCATATTATGAAACTCACGTGTTTTAATTTGCTTGTTTGAAGTAATGTCACACACCAAATTCACATATAAAGAATCACTTTTTGTAACAGCAAAATGAAAATCCGTGGGTTTAAAATCATAATAGCCTATATCTTAACAGTGATGTCCGTAAAAACCAGATTCTCTTATTTTTCCAGAAATTGAATCGTAGAGCAAGTTCTTCTTCCCAAAGTTATTGAAAACCAAAACGATAACAGTCATAGGCAGCGCGCTAGCGCTGCCTAAGTAAAGAACCATGTGGGCACAATGTTTTGTTTTTTGTTTTTCTCCATAACCTGGCACTTCGTATCGAAGGAGTTGTCGTAGAAAGTTCGAAAAGTGCTCGTTCGATTGCAAATTGGGGTGGCTAGTGCCCTTTTTAACAGTCGAAAGTGATGGGAGGGCAACTAGCCCCCCCCCACGCCCATCATTCCTCCAAACACATCCAATAAAAATTTTGAGATAACCATTTTGTTCAGCGGAGTTGATTTCCAGATAGAAAATATGTTTTTGACGAGGAAACTCCCCCACAACCCTAGGGGAAAGGGTTTTAAGTTATGCCCTGGGGTCATATAAGGTTTTTATAGAAGGCGTTGTCGTAGATACTTTAAAACAGGCTCATTCGATTGGAAATTCAAAGGGCTAGAACCCTTTTTAATAGTCAAAAGTAATTGGAGGGCAAATAGCCCTCCCCCCCCCACGCACACTATTTCCCCTAACCAAGTGGACCCAAATTGCGAAGTAGCTATTTTGTTGACTATAGTTGATTTTAGATTCGAAAATATGTTTTTGAGGAGCACAATCGCCCAAAATTCTTAAGACACTGGGTATATGTTATGCACATGGAGTATCTGAGATTTTTATAGAAGGAGTTGTTGTAGAAACTTCAAAACCAGCTCATTCGATTGGAAATTCAAAGGGATAGTACCCTTTTTAATAGTCGAAAGTGATTGGACGGCCACTAGCCCCCCCCCCCACGCCCATCATTCTCCCAAACATATCTATTCAAAATATTAAGATAGCCATTTTGTTTAGCGTAGTTGATTTCCAGATATAAAATATGTTTTTGAGGAGGACAATCCCCCACAACCCTCAGGGCAAGGGTTTTCTGTTATGAGCTGGGGGAATATAAGGCTTGTATAAAAGGCGTTGTCGTAGAAACTTCAAAACCTGCTCATTCGATTGGACATTGAAAGGGCTAGTACCCTTTTTAATAGTCGTAAGGGATTGGAGGGCAGCTAGCCCCCCCATGCCCATCATTACCGCAGACACATCCAATCAAAATTTTGAGATAGCCATTTTGTTCAGCGTAGTTGATTTTCACATAGAAAATATGTTTTTGAGGAGGACACTCCCCTACTACCCTCAGGGCAAGGGTTTTAAGTTATGCCCTGAGGGCAAATAAGGTTTTTATAGAGGGCTCATTCGATTAGAAATTGAAATGGCTTGTGTCCCTTCTAATAGTCGGAAGTAACTGGAAAGCTACTAACACCCCATCCACGCCCATCATTTCCCAAAACACATCCAATCAAAATTTGGAGATAGCCATTTTGTTTAACGTAGTTAAAAGTTCTGGAAATTAGGTCTTAGAGGATGACAACCACCCTTACAAATGTTAGAGTAAGGGTTGTAATTCATGCCCTGGGGGGCATATAAGGTGTTTATAGGAAGTTTTGTCGTAGAAACTAACAAAGGGTTCATTCGATTGGAAATCGAAAGGCCTAGTGCCGTTTTTAATAGTCGAAAGTGATTGAAAGTTTTGACATTTTTATAGTAAAGATCGATGTGGGTATAATATATTATTTTTTTGTTGTTGTTGTTGTTTAGACCAGGGCACTTTGTATCGAAGGAGTTGTCGTAGGAACTTTGAAAAGGGCTCATTCGATTGAAAATAGAAAGGGATGATGCCCTTTTTAATATTCGAAAGTGATTAGAGGGAAACTAATTCCCCTCCTACGCCCACCCTCCCATTTGACTTTACGTTTAAAAACTAAAAGTTGCCATAAGATTAAATCAAAATGCACTATGTTAATGCTAATTTCCAATAAGGCATCTCAACAGTATCCCCAGAACGACTGAGTGTATTATGTGCATACTTTCGGGGCTGCTTCTGCTCTAAAAATTTAACCAAATGAAAATAGCGTAATTGTATCCAAGCTATCAAAGAAAGTAAACAGATTTTTTGCGAATGGTATCAAGTTTTCCATTTCAGGTCAAATAGAGGAGGTATAAAATTAAATTAAACCCTACTATTTGTGTCCAGATTTTTAAGAGGGTATGTGTTGTTAAAAATTTCTGAAAATTTTTCTCCAGCATACAAATAGCAGACCAAACTATAAATTATTAAAAAAACTAAAAGACTTAAAGTATTATTTTCTTTTTCCATGAAAAGACTATGTCAATATAAAACGAACAGAAATTAATTAAAAAACTTTTTCCACAAAATAAGTTTTTCAAAGAAAAGTAAAGAACTCCATTAAACAAAAAATTAACAAAAATAAAATCAAATAATCTACCAAGTGTGAAACTATCACAAATCAGCATCGATAAACAAATGAAACCCAAAAAGAACAGAAATTACAATAAATAACCGTGTCAAACTCAAAATCAATCAATCAATCAATCAATTTATTAAAACTAAAAAAACGATTACAAACATAAGGTTTTTACACGCCCAAGAAGCTCAGCTTGTAAAGGGCCAACAAAACAAAATAAGACACTATTATAAAGCACATAAAAAAACATACATATACAGAAAAAAAAACTGGATAAGAGATATTTATAAAAATAGGGGATTTAGAAGGAAACATAACGAAAAAAAAAGATTAAAAATTAGGATTGAAAAAAAAAATCAGAAAAATATATTAAATGAAGAAAAAGATACATATAAATTTGGATGGAATTAAAAAAAAAGAAAAAAGAGGAAAAAATTACTATACTGGAAAGACCCGGTGAGAAACTGCCTTTGCAGAAAGAGATAGAGGGACATCAGGAGGGATGGAGTTCCATAGTAGAACAGATTGATAATCAGGAGACCTCTGACTTGCTGTTGATGATCGTTTAGGTAAAATGAATCTGCGATAAGAGCTACGTAAAAAAGAAGAGTACCTACTTGAGCCTGACAGAAAGAAAAACTGCTGCAAAGACGCTGGAAGTATACCTAGAAAAGCAGAATGCGCTAAATAAAGCTAACTTTTACCCACAATACGATCCAGCAGAGATCTCTCGGTATCATAATAAAGATCAGAGGAAGGGTAAAAACGACTTCGAGGAAAATTAGCCTTCACTGCCCTATTTTGTGCTCTTTGAAATAAGCAGAGAAGAGATTTATTAGTACTACCCCAGACAGAACAGCAATAAAAAAGGTAAGGAAAAATAAAAGCATAATAAAGAGAAAGCATAAAATCTGGGGGAAGAAATGAGTTAACCCTGTATAACATTGAAGATTGACGGAGAACAAGGGAACGGGTATGAGTTATATGGGGTTTAAAAGAAAGAAAACAGTCGATATACACACCAAGAAATTTCACTATAGTAGCTTGCGGTATTATATCATTCCCATAAGTCAGGATGGTTGGCTCCCTTGCGTCTCTCATAAGATAAGGGGTCCTGAAGTGTACAATGGCACTTTTTTGGCTGTTGATAGTCATACCATTTGACCAGCACCATTCTTTTACTTTATCAAGAAGACCTTGAGCTAGGGACGTGGCAGATGGCAGGTCCACTGCAGCAATGAAAAAGTTACTGTCGTCAGCAAAAAGAATAGGGTGCACAAGGAGATGAAGACCATCAACAATATCATTACTATAAATTAAAAACAAAAGTGGCCCAAGCCCAGAGCCCTGTGGGACACCTTTCAAAATAGGCAAGGAAGAGGAAGAAGTAACATTAACCGAAACATACTGAGATCTCCCTGAGAGGTAAGACCTAAACCATTCAATTGGGACTTCATGCACTCCAAATGAAGATAATTTATACAAAAAAGCATAGTGAATGACCCTATCAAATGCCTTTGAAAAGTCAAAAAATAGACCCAAAACACACAAGCCCTTGTCAAGATTAACACGCACAAACTCTGTTGCATCTTAAAGTACATGCAAGGTTGAAAAATTGGGACGAAAGCCATACTGATGGTTAAATATGAGAGAATTTCCTGCAGTCGTATTAGTACTAAATACAAATGAAGAGAGTCTACAATACACTACTTTTTCAACAACTTTAGAGATTACAGGAAGGAGAGAAATAGGTCTATAGTTTGAAATTAGAGATGAATCACCTTTTTTAAACAAAGGTACAAAATTAGCAACTTTAAATAAATGAGGAAAAACACCAGAAGAAAGAGAGAGGTTAGTTATGTGTGAGATGGGGTTAGAAACAAACTGACCGATTTTTTTAAGAACATTACAGCTCAAACCAAAACCATCAACTGAACAGCTACTTGAAAGCTGAGAAATAATGTTAGAAGTTTTGGTATCACTGCATGTGAAAAGGAAAAATGACTTTTCTGCTTAGGAAAAACTACTTACAGTGCTGTGGGGTGGAATAGGACCTGAAAAAAGCGAGGTAAAATACAAATTGAAGGCACTTGCTGAAGAATTTTTGTCCACAAAAGATCCATCAGCTTTCATATAATGACAAAGGGGGTACTGTTTAAGTTTCTTGCAGGAAAGAGCTTCATTAACTACAGTCCAAACCTTTCGCAAATTCCCCTTACACTCATCAATTCGACGCGAAAAATAGAGCTTTTTGGCTGCACGTACTTAAGAAGTAACCACATTTTTATAAAGTTTATACTTCAAAAGATAATCCGGTGTCTTACTTTTACATGCAGCCTTGAACAGAGACTCCTTCATATGTGTAGCACTGATCAGACCTCTAGACATATATGGACATTTGGGTATGGAATTCCTTGGCCTCTTTCTAAGAGGAAAATGCTTATCCAACAGAGCTCCCATACGACGCAAAAATAAATTCGTTGCACAATCAACATCATTAGCTTCAAGAAAACTAGACCAATCATTACTCTGAAGACTATGTATTAAATTAGAAATTTCTCTGTCTGTGGAAGTTCTAAAGGAAGACTCACCCCGCTCATCCACAGCAATCTCAGTTTGAGGCAAAAAAAGTGATACATAAACAGTGAAGTGATCAGAAAGATCAGTTAAAACAAGACCGGAAGTAAATTTCAAATTAGAAGAATGAGAAATGAAAATATTATCTATTAAAGTGGCAGAATTTCTAGTAGGGTCAACGCAAGAAGGAAAAAAATTGAAGGAAGTAGACCAGAAGAAGAAAGCACATCAAAGAGATCGTCAAATTCATCAATTGATCCAATATTTATCATATTTCAATTAAAATCTCCCAAAACACAAATATGTTTTTTAGAGAAAGACCCCCCGCAAGAAAGTTGATCAAGCAAATCGCAGAACAGATTTGTTGGAAAAGGAGGGGGCTTATAAAACAAAAAAAACAGTATCACATGCAAACTGGCTTTTCAGATCAATAACAAGAGAATAAACTGTCTTACTATTTGACACTACTGATGTAAACGAAGATTCATGGTCAGACCTTCTTCTAAACTCAGTATCAGACTTTATAAATAAAGAAATACCCCCTGAGCACTTCGTTACCCTTCTTAAGATATGGACAGCAACATAACCATGCATATCATAGGCTGTAAAATTTTCACCATCAGATAACCATGTTTCTGTTAAACCTATTACATCAAAAGGGCAAGAATAATTAGACCACAAGTACGATTTCAGACTATCCCACTTATCTCTTATCCCACGCACATTCAAACAAAATACATTGAAGCTACTATTTAAAGACAGTGAGGGAATAATTTTATCATGGTAGTGTGATAATTGCAGCTAGAATTAACCATAGATTCAACGAGAGGGTCAAGTGTGTGAGTCTCTTGTTTACCAGCCCTACTTGGTTGATCAAATATAACTGAATTAAGAATAGAAGAATTCAAAAGAAAAGAGAAATCACCCATAATTATCACACATAATAAATGCACACATAGAAATATCAGTGGGATGGCAACAATTTTCCAAAATATTTGACCAAAGTATAATGTGACACCTGTTACTATTACATGAGCTGCAGGTGTGCTGGACTGACAAACAAATAATAGAAATTAGGCTACATGAAGGTGAGAAGATCAAAAACAAGCATAAAGAGATATCAGTAGGATGGCTCATTTTATTCAAAGTATTGGCCCAATTTATAATGTGGGACCAGTATAAATTATGTCAGCTCTGTGACATGAAAAAAATATAATAGTAGTCAGCCTACCTGACAGTGATAGGACCAGAAACAAATATAAAAAATATCAATGGAATGACACATATTATTCCAAATATTAGCCCAAAGTATAATATGGGTAGTAAAAAATTATGAGAGCTGCATATATACTGACATGACAAAATATGATAGAATTCAGGGTACACAAGGGTGATAGGATCACAAACAAAGATAAATAAATATCAATGAGATGGCATATATTATTCAAAATATTGGCCCAAAGTATAATATGGGACCAGTCAAAATTATGTGAGTTGCATGTGTGCTGACATGATAAAAATATGATGGAATTCAGGCTACAGGAAGGCAAAAGGATCACTAACCTAGATAAGGAAATAATAGTGGTATGGCACATATTCATCAAAATATTGGCCAAAAGTATAAATGGAACCAGTCAAGATTATATGAGCTGCAATTATGCTGAAATGACAAAAATATGAAAGAAATCAGCCTGCTTAAAGGTGATAGGATCACAAACAAACATAAAAAAAAAAATATCAGTGGGATGGCATATGTTATTCATAATATTTGCCCAAAATGTAATATGGGTCCAGTGAAAATTATGTGAGCTGCAAGTGTGCTGACATGACAAAAACATTATAGAAGCCAAGCTATGTGATGGTGAAAGGATCATAAACAAACATAAAGAAAAATCAGCGGGAAGGCACATATTATTACAAGTATTGCCACAAACTATAATGTGTGACCAGTTGACATTATGGGCGTTACAAGTATATTGACACGACAATAATATAATGTAAATCAGGCAACATGAAGGTGACAGAATCACAAACAAACATAAAGAAATATTAGTGGGAAGGGACATATCCTCCAAACTATTGGCCCAAAGTGTAATATGGTACCAGTAAAAAATTATGTGAAGACAGTAAAGAATAATAGAGGAATATTTTTAGAACATCAAGTAAATTCCTACAGAAACAATTCAATATATTATAACAAAACAAATCTAAATCCATCACTTTAATTTTCTGCATTTGCTGCACATAAATCAATTTCATTCTGATCATTAAACTTAACCACTCTTCGAGATTGGCTTTTATACAGGATATCACCTTTACTGGACCAAACATTACGTAAGCCAAGCTTTGAGTTGGCACATGAAAGAAGTTGTAAGCGTGGTTTTGTAAGTGTCTCAGAAAATAGAATCCCGATTCTTTCAAATCTTTCTTTTGTCTGAGAAGCAGTTGACGAACTCGTAATTTGCTAAATTCTACAACTATGTGTCTGGCTTTTGCAGATGGTTTGCCAATTCTTTTGGCTGATACAAAATCAGACTGAATAATTGGTGTGCCAGGAAATTTCCCAGCACATAGTGACAAGAATCGACTTTCAGTGTTTTCAATGAAGGCATCTTCTTTCACCCCAAAGATTATAATTTGGTTGCTCAAAGCCTGCTGTTCAAAACGGTCATTTAATCTTGCCAGGTTGGACTGGATAGGCTGGAAAGAGTTTTCAAGGTCCTTCATGGATGACTCTAAAGTAGCCAAAAAACATTCAACAGAAAATATGCGTCTGTTATAGCTTCCAAGGTTTTTATCCACTAGATTACTAAGATCTAGGTTGAGGCCACCATACACCTCCTGCTTTATTGCATCCAGCTTATCTGAAGAGATAGTGACATTATGTTGCATGGATGTCTGTTCCTCTTTCATTTCAACCACTGCCTCATCTACCTGGGAAGAGATCTTAGCCAATATAAGGTCATCAAGTAACCCTTTCACTGAAGATTTACGGTTGTCGGGTTGCAGTGAATCTGCTAGCATTTTATGTTTGATTTTTATGCTATTTATGTGGTTAATGAGCATGAGTAGTTGCTCTGAAACAGATTCTGATCCAGAAAATTGGATTGAGCCGTCAGACCTTAGCTCACGAGGTGGTTGGAGTTGACTTTTCATTTCTTATCTGAAGTAAACAACAAAACAGGAACAAAATAAGCAGTTGTATAAGACAGTTTGGGTATAAGGCAGGATATTATCCACAATCTACTAACACATTTCAAATAGAAAAGTAGGGGATTGTGAAATTTGAAGAATATAAAGCGACCAGTCAAACTCAAAACGAGCAGAAATTAACATAACTTGGGCTCAAACCCCCTATGCCTTCCCAAGGCCAGAACATAATTTGCACTTTACTGAAAAAATACAAATAAATGTGCATTGTCAGTTTAATATACATTTACTGATATTTAGTAATCAAAATCTTAGTATTATATGATTTATTAAAGTTATAGAAGTATGGACATTTATATTTTTTTCGGTAAATACCAAATTTTCATCTGGCCTTAGAAAAGCATTGGGTGTTTGCGCCTTTCTCACTCTAATTCCTTTTCGGTTTGAGTTTGACTCGGTCAATTGTTGCAATTTATGTTTGGTGTGGGTTTCATTTTTTATCGATGCTGATTTGTGGTAGTTTCACGATTGGTAGATTATTTGATTTTATTTTTGCTCATTTTTTGTTTAATGGCGTTCTTTACTTTTCTTTGAAAAAGTTATTTTGCGGAAAAAGTTTTTTTTAATTAATCTCTTAAAAATGAACTGAAATCACGCTTAGGGTTATATGCAATTATGTCAGGATTAGCATTTCCCATTGATCGCATTTATTATAGTGACAATTGGAGTAGAGGAAACCTCTATTGTGAGAAATTGAGACAGGAATTACAGGCTTTTATTTGCACTGCGTATCCTTTGTGCAATTTACATGGATTGCATAATCTACACTTTTCATTATAGTCATCAACAAAAGTACAATTCTCGCAGCATCACGAGCTGCTCAATGTATGCAAACATAATGGATATGTGTAAAACATTTTAAATGTCGACTGTCTCACTTCCAAAAAAACTGAGTGGGAAAAATAAATGTCTTCTAGAAGGAGGAGGAGGAGGAGTGACGTACACAAACTTGTTTAAACAAGAATTTTCGATTTATTTCGATTTTTTTCGATTTATTCGATTATGTGAACTTGGAAAATGGCTGTCTAGGTAGTGGTTAAAAGCAAAATAATTTTTTTTTCAATTAATATGTCTATAAATTGAGTAAATATATCTGGGCCACGACGTAAAAGTTTCCTGCTATAATCCAAAGACGGTGAATCATTTTTCATTATGTCGTTGAGTATTCTTTGAGAAGCTATTTTCCTTTGAAGAAATAACTCTAGAAAACACCATCTAGAATCAAACATTTTTCTAATTTTACTAGATTCCGTAAGATGTTTTGGTTCTAAAATCCAGTCATTTAATCCAGATGCTCTCACTATTGATTATAGACTAACAATGGATCTCGCTAGTAAAAAACTCACTACTTTTTTATATATTGATTCAGATTTTTGTCTTCAATATATTTCACTAAAGCATTTAATCCGTCTTGTAACCTTTGTATGTGCATTATATTCGCTTTTGCTGCAAAGCAAGACCGTTCTTTTGACTTGAATTTACTTAATGATACAATATATCGTGCAAACATCTCGTCCCATTCTAGGCAACCCCTTATAATTTCTAATGCAGCATTAGGCACTCTAGATTTCATTTCGCCATTATTAATGCCTTCATTATCCAATAGAGTAAAAGCATCCTCTACTAAAGATTAATATCCTTGGTTTTGACACACTGAACTCTTTTTCAATACTGAAGCAAAGTCACTCTCACCTGTAAATGTTGGACCATGATCAATTTTTTATAACTGGGACTTCCTCTCTTGACTAACGAACTCTAATATGTCCTAACATATAGCAACCAAGGAAAACCTGATTTGGGCAGGGTCTCACCGGTTTTTTATAGAACAATCTTAGAAATCCTGGGGTAAAGAAGTCTTGAGGATTTTTAAAGACTCTCTATTATGTAATATCCATGGGAATGCTGGACTAAGGAAGCCCCTGAAGGTTTTCCCCAGATCCTTAGCTTTCTTAAGCATAACATCCATAGAAAACAGGACATTTCCTATCACGTAACAGATGCCTGCATCTTTTAGAAAAATTCCCTGTGACGTAGCATGCACATGCATCTCTTGGAGAGTAATAACACCTGCATCTTGAGAGAATCACCAGTCAACTTAAAGGGAAAAAGGAGTAGTGGATTTGTTCATTTTATAGTGCCTATGGGGATACTACTCAAGGTTCAAATTCTTTTTCACAGTTAAAAAAAAGTTTGGAAGAATAGGAAGATAAGTCTGCTAACCAAGATTAAAATAATGGAAGCTCTATTGATGACATTGGTCAAATATGGTTCTGAAGCATAGGCGCTCCGAAAAGCAGATGCAGGTTTGCTATATCTTTTCCAAAGAAATTGCCGACGGATTATTCTGGGTACCTGTACCTGTCTGTAAGGGTATCCGGCAAGGCTCCATTACTTAGCCTCCTCTATGCAACAACAGCATTATTGTCCCACAAGAGTCTGCTAGAACATGTTGCATATATCTCGGTCTAGATGTGTCGCTCATCAATTACGCTGATGACATACTTAACGCAGGTAGGACTGTTTCTAGAGTTGAGGATAACTACCGTGTATTAAGTGATGAATATGCTAAGATTGGGTTAGCTTTTAACGCTGCAAAAAGGGAAGTAGTTGTTTTTCGTCAAACGCGAAAGATTCGGTTCCAATTAGCGTGCTCCTTGGTGACACTACGATCAGCTCAAAGCCTTCTCTTGCTTAACTTGGACAACCGATCGCTTCCGATCTGAAGTCTACTCATGAAGCACTGGTTGAGCATTTTTCTGAAAAGGCAAGAAAAGCATACGGAGTACTTTTACCTTGTAAACGTCTTTATAATCGTCGTATACTCTGACGCCTTTATTTTGTGTTTGTTATACCACATGTTATATCACTTTTGCCGTTTTGGTCTCTTTTCACTGAAACTGATAAGCTTTTAGTCCGCCAAGTGTACTACAAGTATGCAAAATATCTCCTAAGCGTTCCGCCGTGGGAGAGAAACATTAGAATTTCCCAAGAATATAAAATTGTTGACCTGACTAATGCAGTCACTAAGCGCATTGTCCGGTTTCAGCGTTCGCTCAATCCTCGTCGTGACCAATATCGGGCTATTATAGGTTAGTCTGAATACGAGTTAAGTATCTTTGTAAATAGAATCATGAAGTGTTTGTCTGTTTCTTTTTGCCCTTTTTGAGTTTTTTTGTGTATGTGTGTTTTTCCTTTTTTCTTTTTTCTTACTCTGTCGTCTAATTAATGTTATTTATAATGGTAAATAAAAACCATTCATTCATTCATTCATACTATATAATAGCAAACGCTAAATAACTGACCACTTTATCAGCACAAATAGAATAACAAAAAACAGCCCGTAATACTATAAAATTTTGAACATAGTTGAAAGTTACCCAGAGCCTGCTTGTATCACATATAGTACCACAATATCATAGCATCACAATATTAGTATCACAATAGAGCCCAGATACCCAATAGTATTACAATATTCCCTCATGATAATCTACTACTACTAACGATTCACTGCACCACCAAGCCGCCTGAGGCCAACACAGCTGCGCACGCCCCTCCTCCATCCCAATCTATTCAAAGCCTCCCTTTTTACACTCTCCCAGGAAGTTCCCATTTCCTTTAAATCTTTCCTTATGACGTCCTCCCACCCCAGACGAGGACGATCAGCTTTCAATTTAACCCTAGACGGCTGCCCAAAAAGGACAATCTTCGGCAATCTTTCATCCTTCATCTGCACAACATGCCCTAGCCACCTCTACCTTTCTTTCATTATAGCCCTGGAAAGCGGTATTGATTCACATTTTTCGTGTAGCTTACTGTTTGAAATACGGTCAGTCAGCCGGATACACAAAAAAAAAATTGTAAGCAATTTCTCTGGAAAACATTTAGCAAATCTTCATCCGCTTTTCAACACGCTTTTATACATACGCTAACACATCTGGCATAAAAAATGTTCTTCTTGTTTTCTAATATCAATATAATATTAATTTTTTCTAATATATTTTTTTTTCTTTTCTAAGAGGCAAACAATGAGCCCTTAATTCAACAGCCCACAATAGAGCCATCCTTTTTAAACGCTCATAAAAAACAATAGATTCTCTCCAAATCTCTTTCCCCCACAATATCTTGTCAAAAATAATGTTGCTTCCTTTTCCTTTTCCTTCAATTTCTGACAAATGGGAACTTGAATTAGTTTTGGATGTAAGACTAAATGAGATAGATATTCAAAAAAAAACTATTAACTGTAGATTAAATATAAGTCACTGTACATAACTATGTGTTATAGCATGTTAAGGAGGGGAAATGTATCTATTAAGTTCCTTTGGGAGGTCAATTTGCTTTTGAAAATCAATTTGCTAATTTAATGGACTTTAAAATCAACGAATCAATAGAAAATCAATTATCCAATTAAGCAATTTTTTTTTGGCCGAAGTAATTTTAATTTATATTACCCTGATTTTTCGGATTTGAAAGAATATCTTTCGGCATGCGTCTAACAGTGATTTAGGAAATAAAACACTTCATTATATACTTATATACATAGAAATTTTTTTTAAAGAATAAAAATGTATTTTATTTGTAAAAAGGACTATTTCCAGGGTTGATGCCTCCAGGGTAGACACAAATTTCCAGAGCATGTGGGTAACGGTTTTAAGTTATGTCCCCGGGGCATATACGGTTCTTATGGATGGGGTGATCGTAAAAACTTTGGAGGAGGCTCTTTGATTGGAAATTGAAAGCTCTAGTTCCCTTTGTAAGAGTCGAAAGTGAACAGAGGGCAAATATCCCCCCCCACGCCCTTTTTCCCCAATGGTATCCAATCGAAATTTTGAAACAACCAATTTTTCAAAATAGATCAAAGTTCATATGACAATGTCTACGGGTCAACACAAGCCCCCAGATCCTGGAGGCAAGGGTTGTAAGTTATGCCCCGGGGGTTTAAAAGCTTTTTTCGGAAGGAGTGGCTGCAAGTTATGTCCCGGGTGCATATAAGGTTATTATTGAAACATAAAGTTATAATGCCCTTTTTAAGAATCAAAAGTGACTGGAGGGAAAAATCCACCCCCCGCTACCGTTTCCCAAAACATATCAAATCAGAATTTTGAGGCAGCTATTTTTTATCATATTTGAAAGTTCTAGTAACTATGGGGATGTCAACTTGAACAACAACAACCCCCCCCCCCCAGAACCCTCGTAGTAAGGAATCTGTGTTAAGCAATTACGTCCATTGTTTACATATAGTATATGATATTTAGGAAGTTCAATCAGTTAAACTCAGCTCAATTTGTTTAATTATTAAATAAAAAAAACAAGTTTTTTTAACTGAAAGTAAGGAACGACGTTAAAACTTAAAACGAACAGAAATTATTCCGTATATGAAGGGGGCTGTCCCTCCTCAACGCCTCGCTCTTTACGCTAAAGTTTTTTTATTGTTTAAAAAATAGAGTTGTGAGAAAGTCAAACTTTAGCGTAAAGAGCGAGGCGTTGAGGAGGGACAGCCCCCTTCATATACGGAATAATTTCTGTTCGTTTTAAGTTTTAACGTCGTTCCTTACTTTCAGTTAAAAAAACTTGTTTTTTTTATTTAATTTTTGAACGTTTTTGAATTAATGCAGGTTTTGATTTTGGCTCACCGTACATGAATAATTAAAACAAAATTTGCATATTATATTTGGTTAAATGGCTTTCACGAAACTTGTTTAATTTTATTTACGAACGTTTTTATTAGTAATAAATATACGTAACTTAGAATTAACTTACGTAACGAACTTCTATATTCATAAATTTTTAACACGTATATTAGAGGGTTCGCCCCCTAGTCAATACCCTGCTCTTTAAACTATGTTCGAATTTTTTCCAGTTCTTGAAAAAATGACCTCTTAATCACAATCCGTTGATCAGTTGAAAAACTTGTTTTTTTTATTTAATTCCTGATCTTTTTCTTTAATAATGCTGGGAAATCCGGCGCCCCCTTCATAGCAATGTCCCTTCCCCCATGAAAACTTCCTTCATGGAAAGATCCTTCCATATAGCCCCCGACCCTCTCCTTCCCCCACCTACCAGAAAAAATCTCCTCTGAAAAAGTCTGTATACTTCCCAATAACCAATACTATATGTTAACATTGAGTAAAGTTCATAACTTTCAGCCCTCCCCCTGGGGACTTTGGGGGATCAAGTCATCCTAAAAGACATTTTTATCATATTTTCGACCATGCTGAACAAAATGGCAATCTCAAAATTTTGATCGGGTCACTTTGAGAAAAAAATGAGCGTGGGAGGGGGCCTAGTTGGCCTCCATTTTTTTGGTCACTTAAAAAGGGCACTTGAACTTTTAATTTAAGTTCCAATTATCCCTCCCACTATATTCTAGGACCACTGGGTCGATAAGATCACCCCTGGGAAAAAAAACAAAAAAACAAACAAACAAACAAACAAACAAACAAATATCCACACATCCGTGATCTTTCGTCTGAAACAAAATGCAAACTCGCACTCTTTTGTCGACATGACTTTAAAACCCCTAAAATGGGGTTCCCTGATACGTAGAATATGCTGATGTCACTTTTATCAAAGTCTCAATACTGTTAAGGGCTCTTTCTTTCTTTTTTTAAAAATCATCCAACTTTTCTCAGTCGCGTAACTTTTGATAGGTTAGATTAAACTTAATGAAACTTATATATTTGAAATCAGAATTAAAATCTGATTCTTTTGATGTATCTATTGGTATCAAAATCCCGTTTTTTAGAGTTTCGGTTACCATTGAGCCGGGTCGCTCCTTACTTACAGTTCGTTACCACGAACTGTTTGACAAAATGATATAAGGCATAACTAATCCATGTGGCTGCCCAAAGAAAAAAAATGAAAGAACTTGATACTAGGCAACCACATATGTAACAAACAAAACTCTTAACAAAAAAAGGGAATAAAACAACCAAATTATAACTAATCTCTAATAATGAAAAAAAAATGTGCAAAAATATAAAAAATATAAAAGCAAAAAAGAGAAAATAAAAGGAAAAAAATATATATGAACCAAGACCTAAAAGAAAGTGTTTCATGTTACTCTTAAATAAACCAAGGTTCTTTGCCGAACGAAAGCTCTCTGGAAGAGAATTCTAAACCTTAGGATGCAGATATTTGACAGAATAACCTACACAGTTTCACTTTTGTATCACAGTTTCACAAAGACTAGATTATCAGCATTTCGGGTATTATAACAATGAAGTGATTTATTTTCTCTATAAAAACCCTGAAATACCTCAGGACTAATACAGCTCTAACACTGAAACGAGAATATTCTTGCTTGCTTATCTAGAAGTTGCCCAACATTAAGAAATTTAAGTTGTTATAACACGCCTCAGTGTCATTAACGTTTTCCAACTATCCACCAATAAGTCGTATCACTTTGTTTTGAACAAAGTATAATCACCTACGGAACAACTACTGACAAAACCTATCCTCTCCACACAAAAAAGTGACCCTTTGTATACCTATGCGAACCTGGCAACCGAAGTATAATCACCTACGGAAGAAGTACGTCACTCGTCGCCTGAATCACGCTCTAGCATAATTATTGGCCGGAGCAAAGTACTTTGGCTCGGTGCAATTAAGTAGTACAACATTTTGCGTCTAGAGGCGCTGAGGTACGCGGGGTCACTCTAGGAGAGTTTTGTCAGTACTTGTTCCGTAGTTGATTATACTTTGGTTTTGAAGAATGTGTTCTGGTTTAAAAATTAAATAAAGGTTGATTGAGTACGGCACACATCCATATGAAATATAAGGACGGAATAAATCATTATATAAAAGTAATAAAATTTGTGATGGTAAAAACTTGCTAAAATTTCGAATTGCTCGAAGTCCTCGCGCGATTTTGTTGTAAGAGTATCACTACATCGTTTTCATTAAAGATTATAATCTAGGTAGAAACCAAGGTATCGCGTATTTTGAACATGTTTAACTGGCTCCTAAGCAAACAATTTTTTTACATCAATGTCCTGGGGCTCACTTAATCTTGAATATAAAATAAAACTAGTCTTTGCAATATTAACAGATAGTAAGGTTAAACTAGTAAAAACACGAAAACCTTTTAAAACTAGATTAGCTTCCGAAATCAAGCTATGTAAACACCGACTAGAAAATGTTAAAGCAGCTTTATCAGCAAACAAGGTTAGACAAGAACCTTGCAGGTAAAACCTCATCGTATCAACATATACCAAATACACTAGAGGACCGAGCCCCGAGCCTCGGGGAACTCCACAAGCTACACGAAATGGGGCACAAGCAACATCATCAATCATTGCATTAATAAACCTACCATTCAAATAACTTTAAAATCAATTTAAGCATGATTTTTTTATGCCTATACATTCCAATATTCACAAAAAAACTAAAATATACTGTCTCAATTTTTTTTTTTTTAATCAAGCAATACTGATAAAAGAATTTCACACTTTTCCAGATAATTATTCATGAAATCAACGAGGTGAAATGTAGCATGACTAGTAGAGTGGCCTCTACGAAAACCAAACAATGTCTCACTTAATAGGCCACGCTTTGTACGATGATCATAAAGACCTGGATGGACCCCTTACTTAATTATCTTGGAAAATAACAGCAACATTGAGATGGTCTCCAATTACACATTTCTGCCTTTAAACGTCCTTTGAAAATAGGTATTACTTTAGACTGTTTCAAGGCATCTGGGAATGTTCTTGTTGTCAGGGATATGCTAATAATGTAAAGCTGACGGTGGGCATGTTTGACCTTTGCTGTCCAAAAACACGTAGGGTATTAGGGTGAGCATTTCAGAGACTATTAAGGAGATTGTTGAACTAAATCAAGACACTCTATGTGCATACGGGTTTTCAAAAGTGTGTAACTCAAGAATGACCGAATATATTAATTTAGAGCTTTCAGGAAATGATAAGGAAGATGATTAATTGACAAAAAAGGCAATATTAGCACGCTGCTACTATTACTACAAATACCATTACTACTACTGCTGCAACTACTCCTACTAATACTACTACCATAATTACCATTGAAACTACTTCTAGTGTGGTGAATACTACCATGGCTAAGTATATTGAAATGAATTTATGAGGAAATGTTGAGAGGTAAGTTGAACTAAACCAAAACATACCATGTGCATACAGATTGTGAAAACGGTATATCAGTAATATTTTTGGAACGGTTAACCGTATCAAGATGCAACTTCCGGAGCATCATGAGGGGGTGCTCAACTGACCAAAAGGCAACATGTAAATGCTACTGCTGCTGCTACTGTTACTACTGCTACTAATATAAGACTATTGCTCGGACTACTCCTCCAACTACAACCACTACTACTGTGATGCTAGTACTATTAAGGCTATGCGTATGAAGGTGAAAATTTAACAGAATATTGAGGGGTAATTTGAACTAAATCAAAACACACTATGAGTTTACAAGATTGTTAAAAAGACGTATTTCAGAAATGGATTTAAGTATTAAGTTAGAACCCATCAAGAATGCTAAAAAGGGAAGATCACTAACCAAAAGGTTATATATGCATG